>NC_137877.1:3487964-3775378 GCF_963924005.1 Protomyctophum bolini | reverse complement strand
GTGTGGAGGGGAAAAGACAAAAAGGGCAGACCAAGCACAGCACAGAGCCGACGGTCACGTTCACTTTGGTGTTGAGGGTTTAAGTAGTTATAAGTTAAACCTCTGAAAATATACATTAGCATGAATCCAACACATAACAAGGCACAGGCAAGACTCTTCACATACTAGAGCATGTCTGAAATAAGTGTCATATGTAAATATGAAATAAATGCTTAAACATGTAGCTATAGGTGTAATGTTAGAGACCACAGAAGACATGTAAATATGAAATAAATGCTTAAAGATATAGGTGTAATGTTGGAGACCACAGAAGACATGTAAATATGAAATAAATGCTTAAACATGTAGCTATAGGTGTAATGTTAGAGACCACAGAAGACATCATGTAAATATGAAATAAATGCTTAAACATGTACTGTAGCTATAGGTGTAATGTTAGAGACCACAGAGGACATGTAAATATGAAATAAATGCTTAAACATGTAGCTATAGGTGTAATGTTAGAGACCACAGAAGTGAACCTTTCAAGCCTGTTTTCTCAACTCGCTGTTTCTCTGCAAGACATTATACTCTATAAGCCATATCTCCAAAACTGGTGGGTCAAACTGAACAACCAATATGTCAATTTGGAGCTATGATTCCCTGCTTTCATATGACATGAAAAACATGAAAAAATTCAAAAGAATCCAAGTCAAATCTGGTCACATATGTGGATATGTGGATAATTAGGAAATGTATGTCTCTATATAGCACTATGCAATTTATATTTCCATGTCAGGAGGTAACCGCAGCTTGGCCTGAAAGACGTTGAAGACCCCTGTAGACCCCCTGAGACCCACCACTCTCTCTCTACTGGTGTATAGAGAGTGATGTGGCTGGAGGCATTACTCTCAGCATGGAGTCAATCCCACTCCCACTCCAACTCAATAATGAACTTCAAGTCTATATGAAGCCATCTATATGAAATCGATGACAATGTTCAATCTGCACAACACAATTTTCATGTCATAGAATGTATAGTGGGTGCTCTCTACCTCTCTCTCATATTATCTCTCATATTCTCTCTCTCTCTCTCATTATATATATATATATATATATATATACCACAGAAGACATATATATATATATATATATATATATATATATATATCTCTCTCTCTCTCTCTACAGTAAGGGGTCTTTGGCCTGAGAGACGTTGAAGACCCCCTGATGGTGTAGAGAGTGATGTGGCTGAAGCCATTACTCTCAGCTGGAGTCAATCCCACTCCCACTCAATAATGACCTCGGTAATCTCAGACCCCCCACCCCTCACCTCACCGGGGGGGGGGGGTGTGTGGGGGGGGTGTGGGGGGGGCTCTGCTTATGAGTGCAGTGGTGGTGCTTGACTGCCTAGTAAACGCACACATCATGCACGGCGACTCACATATGGATAAAAATAATAAAAAATATGCATACACAGATTGCATGAGCACACATTGGCACTGTAGACTTATACAGTCGACACGCACGCACGTCTCTCTCTCTCTCTCTCTTCTCTCTCTCTCTCCACAGATTGGCAGAGGTCAAAGCGAGAAGTGGAGTGTGGGGAGGACGTGGCCATGGGAACCAGAAGAGGAGCAGGGACGGGAGGGAGGGGCTGGCACTAGCTCCGCTCCACCACTCCGCCCCACACCTTCCAGGTATACTGGAGTGGGGGCGAGCAGAGAGAGAGGGGTGGGAGAGAGAGAGGGGGAGAAAGAGAGAGGGGGGTGGGAGAGAGAGAGGGGGAGAGAGAGAGGGGGAGAGAGAGAGAGGGGTGGGAGAGAGAGGGGGAGAGAGAGAGAGGGGTGGGAGAGAGAGGGGGAGAGAGAGAGAGGGGTGGGAGAGAGAGGGGGAGAGAGAGAGAGGGGGAGAGAGAGAGGGGTGGAAGAGAGAGAGGGGGAGAGAGAGAGAGGGAGAGAGAGAGAGGGAGAGAGAGAGGGGGGAGAGAGAGAGAGGGAGAGAGAGAGAGGGGGAGAGAGAGAGGGGGGAGAGAGAGAGGGAGAGAGAGAAATCGGCTGGATACCTGGCTAATGAGTTATCGCCGCACTTCTCCTCCCTGATTGAGATTTAAGAGGCGTGGGTAGGCGGAGCCGCGGGGGAGAGGGGAGGGGGTTGGGGTGGTGGTGGGGGGGGTGAGTCAGACGACCTTTCCGGAAGCACCTTCACCCCGGGCCGGCCTCCACACAGAGCCCCCCCGACTATAACCATGGTCGGGACAGCATGACAGCTTTTAATTGGATCTTAATGTAATTAACTAAAGCGTTGATGAGATTTGACCGGTGGCTGCTGTGTGCTTGACAACAAACAACAACAACAACAAACTAGGATATTAACCCATTCTGACCTGAGATCAGATAAGATTCATACGAGGTTTCCACTGGACACACACTGGTCTGATTAACCCATTCTGACCTGAGATCATATTCTAAAAAATGTCAGTCGTTCTTCGATTTTTGAAAAAATAGCAGACCTACAAGCTCGTAGCGCGCCACTCGGTGGCTATTTTTCAATAGCTAAAGCATAACATGATGCGAAAACCAAAATGGGTTCCCGTTCAGAATGGGTTAATATACGGTATGTGAAGTTTTTTGAAAAAACACCCGTCAGAGCCCAGAATATGCGGACGCACCCCGCCGACAGAGAGGGACCCCTAGATGGTTCCCAACGCTCCTATAGCTAGGAATAGAGGGTAACTATGCGTGTGACATCCTCGTACCTGGAAGTTATGCGGGAACGCCCACTGAGTGGCAAAAAACTACTTTCTGGCCTCGACAGCCCATTCATCCACACAGAAAAGTCCTGTCTGATTGCATTAAACAATGTTAAACTCACCAACATTAAAGTCCTGTCTGATTGCATTAAACAATGTTAAACTCACCAACATTAAAGTCCTGTCTGATTACATTAAACAATGTTAAACTCACCAACATTAAAGTCCTGTCTGATTGCATTAAACAATGTTAAACTCACCAACATTAAAGCCCTGTCTGATTGCATTAAACAATGTTAAACTCACCAACATTAAAGTCCTGTCTGATTGCATTAAACAATGCTAAACTCACCAACATTAAAGTCCTGTCTGATTACATTAAACAATGTTAAACTCACCGACATTGCAGCTGTACGAAAAGCTTGAATTATCCTCTTTCTATCTGCAAAGTTTTTGTTTCATAAAAATCCACCATAGAAACGTTATTATGAGCTACTTTCTGTCAATAAATGCCCTGCATTTGATTACCAGTGGTTCCCAGACTTTTTCACATCGAGGTCAAGGACCCCCGAGGTGACACTAATCAGCCCACGGACCCCCATTTGAAGAGATATGCCAGGGACCCCCGTCCCCCATAAGAGAAGATCGTTATCGTTTCCAACATGACAGCCATAATGGTAAACACACACACACACACACACACAATGTAATTTACAGCTAAACATAATTGCTCTAAAAAAAGTAGTTGAAAACATTTGAGCAAGAAATAGACGATACAGTAACCCAAAAATTGATTATATTTGATCAACTCACTGCCTTGTTTTCCGACAGTGCTGAAGCTGGGCAGACGCCGGCCAGCGCGGCCACACTTAAGGAGTACTTTCATTATCTCTACGTCGTCCTCAGACAGACGAGCCCTCCATCGGTGTCTCCAGTCATCTCGGTTCTCCATACATCTGAACCAGCTCCTTTGTGCTTTCTGCACCAGCATCTTTCTTTAGTATACGTCCACGTAGAGGTAGGTGTGGGACGTCCTCTCCATCGATGCCCGTGTGTTGGTTCCCACACAAGTACAAGCTTTTTGACCGCAGAGTTCTTGGTGTCGGTGGTCAGCTAGTCTCATCCTCCTTACTGCTATCTTCTCTGATACACTTGGTAATGCCCCGTACATAAGACGCTTGTTGGTGATGTGCTCATCCTGGTTGATGTCAAGTACCACACGTAACATTCTGGTGTAGCACCCGTCCAGGGGTTTGTGTAATTATACCGCAAGCAAAACTCCTTTTGTTGTGTTTTGGGTCAATGTGTTTATGTATTATGTATGTATTAAGTAGCCGCTATGCGCCGCTGTCTGTGATTCATCTATAAACAATGACCACCCGGCCATACATTACATCCCTTCCCGTATATGAAATGTCTTTCCCTGCATGGGGTCCCGAGCGTGGGAGGGTAGTGCGTTATGGACCGTATTATCGGAGTGGCACGCCCGCAGGACAGATTAGTGACGTCCATGTGTTCCTGTGCTCAGCTGTGGGTCTCGTTAAAGCTTCATGGGGTGGCCGTCCTGTTTGTTCTCATGCTGGGCATCTCTCCATCCTTCCATCCTTCCTATACCGACTCATCCACTCCCTCCTGCTTCTTGTCACAATCGGTGGCACCACACCAGCATGCTATACGCACGCATACGCTCGCACCAGGGGGGCAGTCAGACAGATATTTTGTGAAGCCACTAAGGAAATGAAAGTTCATATAATGGCCTGTTGTGGCGCTGTCACTGGACCCAGAAAAACCCATAGCCCCATAGAAGTCCATGTATTTGGGCCCAACTTCACCTAGACTGTATTACCTTAATAAACATGGTCATGAATACTTTTTACTTCCAGTCACTAGTTTAAAGTCTCATTTCTAATGTCATAATATTCTTTTTGGAAAATTATGGTCCCATTCATTTAAAAAAATGACCATAAAGTTGCGTATGTTCTGAGGGACGTGGCTACCGTTACAGTCTATGATAGGGATTCCCCTCCCACTCGAGTCAAAATAAAAACCAACGGAGAAGAAGGGGGGGAAGTCCCGCCTCGTTGTCTGGGCCAGCCGCAATGGCCAGCTGGGCCAAAACGGATCTTGAAAGATGGCGACTTCCATTGCAAGGACTGACAGGCTTCATTTTATGTTCATGTTAGACCCGGGGAACGCTTTGTCCATATTCTTTACAGTCTATGGCTCGCACGCACGCACACACACGCACACACACATGTGCACGGCCCGCATGTTCACACACGAACAAACATTATATACACATGGCAGCCTAAAACTAAAGGCTCCACTCAGCATAATAGGAATATTAATGGCATAGAGTTATAATACCGTATTATCTAGAATGTTGCTCAGCGGTGCATGCAACACCCAGAAGAACGAACACTCTACTGTACTTCCATAATTATGACTATACTGGCCAATCACAGCGAGTCTTTTCCGGGACTTTTGTTACACACGCGGAAGCTTCATAAGCTTCGTAAGCAAGGAATCTCGGGAAAACTGTGTCTTCAATGTCGACACGCACCTCAGAGCCGAAATGTCTGGGCGGCCTCACACTCCTATAGCCCATCAACAAGCAGTGGTGGTCCAAGTGGACCATTAAAGTACTGCAACCACCCCAGTACTCGAGTCAAAAAGTAAAAGAATATGTATTCAAAAGTGCAAATGATATAGAAACAACACGTCAAATAAACGCAACACAACTCTCTCTCTAATCATAATCATAATAATAATATATTATTATTTAAAATTATTATTAAAGGCAGCAACAGCTAGGCGAGGGAGGGAGGGAGGGAGGGGAGAGGATAGGAGATAAAAGGGGTTACTGGAAGAGACAATAATCCATTATACTGCAGGTCTTATCATGTACAGTGTGAGAGGTCAGAAATTGGTTTCTGCCCGTGATCAGGAGGAGAAATCAAACGCAGACGCCCTGGTGATCTGGAAGGTTTCCCACCAGAGAGAGAGAGAGAGAGAGACAGATAGAGAGAGATAGAGAGAGACAGATAGAGAGAGATAGAGAGAGAGAGAGAGAGAGAGAGAGAGAGGAGCTGCTCATATCAAAGCAGCTCTATCTGCACAATAAAGAATATTAGAAATGTGCCGTAAAGCCAAGAGGCTTATCATCTTATTTAATGTTATCCTCCTGCTGTTGAACAGTGGAGGTGCTTATTGGTGTCTTATTGATGTCTTATGGACTGCATATGGAGCTGCTCTACCTGGATAATTGCTTGTTGAGAGCCCCCCCCCCCCCCCCCCCCCCAAGCAATTTAGTAATTAGCTATGAAGTGTGTGTGTGTGTGTGTGTGTGTGTGTGTGTGTGTGTGTGTGTGTGTGTGTGTGTGTGTGTGTGTGTGCGCGTGTGTGCGAGTGTGCGTGTATCGAAAATTATAGTGAAAACATAGTGAAAGTTCACAATGTTTGCCTCTTTCTTATAATCATTTGACAATTTGACCAATGTTGACCAGTATTTATTTATAATATAGTTTGATGGTATATTTTAGCCCCTCCAACGTCTGGCTTTCGGGAAATTATATGGCAGCCAAGTCTATGGACTTTCCTAATGTTTGTAGAGCACTAAAAAATAAACAGATTATGCAGCCAAGTCTTGTTCAGAGCACTTTAAACAATCACAGAGTACAATGTTTGTTTAAATAAGTGATGTGCCCCTCACTTCACATGAGTGTGAAGTGAGGTATATTAAAAGTCTTAAATTGTCACTTCACTGTCCTCCGAGGACCCACAGGTTACCGATCGAGTCACATGGCCATGAGGCTCGAGTGCGCGCGTATAGCCTGTACGTGTTTGGTTTGCGTGGTCGGTGCATCCGTGCCGATCACAGGCAGACAAAGGCTTTTCGCAGCGAGGACAGGAACGGCAGAAAGAAAGCACCGAGATGAGAGAAATCAGAGCGAAGAACAAACAAACAAAACAAACAACAAACGCACGATTCGTATTGACTGTGCGTTGTTGTTTGTTTGTTCCGTTTGGTTGAAACAGAGCCTTATTTGGTGCTTCGTATTATACGAAGCACCGAAGCCCACCGTTTCAAACCATCCTGCAAGTTCGTTCATCACCTTGAAATCCACAGGGTTTGTGTAGTGCGGCGTCAGGACCTGGCGCCCCCTCGCCTTCCTGGCAGAACTCTAGCGGAGCGCCGGAGTTCAGAGAGGAGGAGGAGAGGTATAAGGAGCGCGACCTCTGCTCCACCGTGTCAACACTGCAGCTGGCATGTGATATGATACGATCATTCATGGAGACTTAATGTCATCTGATGACCACTAATGCACAGTGTCACTACCAGCTGTGTCTGTTACTGCCTCAGCGGTGAATTACTGCCCTGCCTGCCTGCCTGCCTCTCTCTCTCTCTCTGAAAAGACAGACGGTTTTAAGAACAGCAGATTCTCACAACACAAACAACACTTCACAATGCAGCTTGCAGATTTTCACCGGAGATTCACACTCGGAACATAATATAGGAACTCTTGGGTTTAGGCGAGTGCAGAAAATGAGTGCAGTTCAGTCAGTAAACTCTACTCTCAACCAGCCATTAGAACAACAGGGGCCATGTGGCCCTGGGAACTGGTAGTTGCCATGGTGGTCCTATGTATTAAAATAATTTAATCAATCAACAGAGCATTGAATATTAACACTTTGAGACAAATAACTATACCGCTCATTTTTTACAACGGAAGATTATGAACGCATCATGTCAAGATGACGAGGCCCCGATAATAAACATCTCTACCACTGGCTTCCGGTTGTTTTTAGGATTGATTTTAAAATCCTTTTACTTGTGTATAAAGCTCTCAATGGTCTCGCGCCTTCCTACCTACATGACTGCCTGCCTAAATATGTCCCAAACTGCCCCCTAAGGTCTTCCACTGCTGGCCTGCTCGCTTTGCCTAAAAAAATGGCAACTAAAAAAACGGGGAAGCAGCTTTTTTTCTTCTACGGCGTGGAACAAGCTCCCACTGTACCTTCGTCAGGCAGCCTCTGTAGACATTTTTAAAGCACAGCTCAAGACCCACTTCGACAACATGGCTTTTAATTGATCTTTTATTTTTTTGTTATTCATGTCCTCACTGTATTGCATTACTGCTTGTTTTTTAACGTTGTTGCCTTGCTTTTCTTTTTTTATTCTCCATTGTTCTGTAAAGCACCTTGAGCTGCATTTCATGTCATGAAAGGTGCTATACAAATAAAGTTTTATTATGATTATTATTACCACGACTACAGGACATCGAGGCCCACATTAAAAATATGAAACAACGGAACAAGAAGTGAGGCAACATCTCACCTTGAGTGACTACCTGAGATGTCAAAGAATACCACGGGGGCTTCATTGCCTCCATCAGATGATATAATGACATTATTCTTTGCTGATAGTTAGGCGGTCAGATCAACATGGGGAATGAATGCTGTGCTGGCCATATATGGAGTGTGTCTTGAGTGTACAGGGTTTGATGAGGTCACATTAGGGGCGTGACGTTCCGATGACCACTTGCCGTTTGTAACATGGCAAATGGCAAGTGGGAGGGGTTAGCCATTTTATTGTTATTTTTTTATTATGTATTTTATTTTATTATGTTATGTTTTGGTTAATTCGGCTGCTGTTGGTAGTCGTCACAGTTTTTTTACGGCCTCCGTTTTATATTTATATTCTTATTTTTTAATGTTTGCTAGTCATGGCTGCCAGTTCCCACCTGATGTCGTGTGTGAGTCCAGACTGCTCCAGACCGTACTGAATAACTGCTAGCTTACATAATGTCTTGAGGCTAGGACTGAAGTCTAAGACATACAGGTCATCACTGGAATCTCCAAAGAGGATGACACGATCTCCCACCATGCAACAGCACATATTACACCTAACTGGACATGTGCCTTCCCCTTTCGGCTCAACCTTCTTCCAGGAGGTTTCTGGGTTGAACTTCCACAGATCATTGACGTTATTGTTATTGTACCAGCCACAAAATATGTACAGCTCTCCATTGTAGGTAAAGGCTGAATGACGCAGGCGTCCTTCTGGTAGAAGCTGTGTAGAAGTTGTGTTCATCCAGGCGTTGGTCTCTGTGTCAAACACTCTGATGGTGTTGTAGTGCTGAACCGCATAGCCCCCAAATACAAACATCTTTGTCCCGATGATGGTGGCAGAGTGTTTCCATGGAGCAAGAGGTTGAGTTCCTCTAGTGTTGATTAAAGACCAGACCATCGTGGTGGTGTCCAACTTGTACATGTCATTAGTGGCTTCAGTCTGGATCCATCCTCCATGAATAAACATGACCTTCCCCAAGACACAGGCTGAGTGGTAGCTCCTCCCCTCTGGAACGGTCCCAGAAACCTGTGGTTTGAACCATGTGTGGGCGTCGACATCAAAGGCATAAAGCACATTGCAGTAATAATCTGGGTTAGTCCACCGACTACACCCTCCCCAGAGGTAGACGGTATATTCAATCAGCACAGCTGTGTGGCCCTGACGCCAGCAGGGAACCTCAAGGTGGCGTTCTCCTCTTCCAGGGGTCACTGGGGTCAACTTCCTCCAGGTCAAAGACACTGTGTTGAAGACGTGCACAACAATGTGACCCTCGTCACCTCCAAAGGAGAACACACATTTTCTCACTGTCACTGACTCTCTCTGATTGGCTGTTCCTGGTCCTCTCAGACACACCACCCAGCGTAACATTACTCACAACAGTACCACAGTGGATAAATCCTATTGGTCAATGGTATCCTATTGGTCAATGGTATCCTATTGGTCAATGGTATCCTACTGGTCAATGGTATCCTATTGGTCAATGGTATCCTCTTGGTCAATGGTATCCTATTGGTCAAGTCCTGATGTGTAAATGCATGGAATATTCTGCGTCTTCACTTATATTCGTTCAGAGACACAAACGCCACGCAAAGTTTGTCCAATCCGTGAAGTCGATGGTTTGGGTTGACCAATCAAGGAAGACGATGCCGTTGATCTCCCTAATATGGTCATGTATTAAGCCCCGCCCAGAGAGACTCTGTCCAACAGTGACACCTAGTGTACAAACACCATTTTAACACTTTATGTACACTTTCCAACAAAAAAAAAATCACACAGACCCCCCAATCCAGCCCTTGATGCTGAGTGCCAAGCAGGGACTGACCCCCCCAATCCAACCCTGGCCTTGATGCTGAGTGCCAAGCAGGGACTGACCCCCCAATCCAACCCATTGATGCTGAGTGCCAAGCAGGGACTGACCCCCCAATCCAACCCATTGATGCTGAGTGCCAAGCAGGGACTGACCCCCCCAATCCAGCCCTTGATGCTGAGTGCCAAGCAGGGACTGACCCCCCCAATCCAGCCATTGATGCTGAGTGCCAAGCAGGGACTGACCCCCCCAATCCAACCCTTTAATGCTGAGTGCCAAGCAGGGACTTGATGCTGAGTGCATTGGGTCCCATGTTTACAGTCTTTGGTATGACCCGGCCGGGGATCGAACCCCGACCTCCCAGTTTCAGGGCGGACGCTCTAACCACAAGGCCACTGAGCTGGTGACAAAACCTCGAAAATAACTGAGACACAAGTAGGCGATAAAATAAGTTAGTCGTGTTAGAGTCGTTGCTGGGACTGCAGACTACTGTGTCTGCATGGACACGCACACACACACACACACGCACACACAAACACACATATGGACCCACTCACTTACTCACTCACTCATGCATGCATGCACGCACACACACACGCACGCACACATGCACGTGCACATGCACACATCACGCACACACACACACTGCAGGCATGCCAGTCCACTTCCACCTGGGGAAACGCTTTACCCAGAGAAGGGGGGGGGTTGCCAACCGTTGCCATGGTGAGGAAGCAGAGCAGTCAAAACACAACAGAAGGCTCCAACGATTGAGAGAAATAATGAAGCATTCTGTCGAAAATGGTGTGAGATCCTAAACAAGGCTTCATTTGACCTGATGGCCCTGACTCTGCATCCCAGAAGGAACTAAACAAGGCTTCATTTGACCTGATGGCACTGACTCTGCATCCCAGAAGGAACTAAACAAGGAATTTGACCTGCATCCAAGATTAAGGAACTTGAGAAAGCCCAGAGGGGCGAAACGTTGTTGTATTTATAGGTTGAAATAAAAAAAGACGGGGAGCAGGATTATATTGTGTGCGGACATTACACTTTTTTCTTCATTCAGTTTTGACAGAAGCCAGTGATTCTGCACGCTCCATTTAAATGGGGAAGTTTGCGTTGCTCATTTACCTGCTTGCTGCGTTGTGCTGTTGCCGCTGCCCTCGACTGTGATGTCTGTTGCTGCTGCCCTCGACTGTGATGTCTGTTGCTGCTGCCCTCGACTGTGATGTCTGTTGCTGCTGCCCTCGACTGTGATGTCTGTTGCTTCTGCCCTCGACTGTGATGTCTGTTGCTTCTGCCCTCGACTGTGATGTCTGTTGCTGCTGCCCTCGACTGTGATGTCTGTTGCTTCTGCCCTCGACTGTGATGTCTGTTGCTGCTGCCCTCGACTGTGATGTCCCTCCATGAAGGATGTATCTTCTGTGAAAAAAAGAAGAAAAAAACAGATGCGTGAATCCCTGTGATAATAACTGATGATTATTATTGATCATATCCCATTTATTAGGCCTATATTCTGCCTGCAAAATAATGCGGTCGCTTTCATTGCAGTTGTAATGGTAATTAAGAAGATGACAATACTAAACTGTCTTGACTACATTCACAGGAGTCATCACAGCTACTGTATAGCGTCCCTTTGGTTACCTCACAGTATACTGGGAAGCAAGGCTTCCACCTGTTGGTTGTCTGTCAGAGGACCCATTCTTACATAAGACCCATGTTTGACCATGACCACTGACCACTGACCACACCTCCAATGTTTTCTCTGCTCTGTCATTGTGTGTAAGAGAGAGACATGTAAACTGATCTGGAGGCTTGCATCCGTGCAGTCTCCCTGGGCTGGCCCGGACCACTCCTTGTAATAAAGTGACATTGTTTCAGTCCAGTCTCTACCTTGATTCATTCTTAAAGACTGATGTGAGTCCTAAATAATCCACCACACAGTTTGTTGTGGCTGATAATAATTTACCAATAAATTACTCATGCCGGCAGGCTAAGCCTGGGAGCTAAAAACAAACTGTAATGACGCACGACAAAACAATGATAAAATGATTCATATCCAAACAAGCTCAAAGTTTAAAATGTTTATATAGCTCAGTGCACAAAATATTACAATACAATAAATAAATATATATATATGCAATAAATATGTGCAAAGAATCTAATAAATAACAATCAAAACAGTGAGCAAACAACGTGAATGAATCAAACTATAACAAAGTATATTGTGCGGTCAACAAAGTGCATCCTCCCAGCTCACCCTGCCTCCAAGTTCAAACAGCCTTAGGAGTGAGCTGGTTCAGACACCCATATTTGTCGACTACCAAGGGCCACCCACAGAGACGCTCTCACCAATAACAGAACGTCAATGCGGTGCCCACACCCATCACCAGCCAAGTGACAACCACTGTAGCTAAGCACTCTTTGGCTCCTACACAGTTTCCTCAGCAGAAAACCGTTCCCTGGCCCCTTTTTTCAATTTTCAACTAATTAGAAGTTACAGCTCCAAAACAGGCTCCAAAACTGTGGAATGCACTTCCCATTGCAGTCAGAACTGCAGCATCACTCCCAATCTTCCGCCGTAGTTTGAAAACCCACCTTTTCAGACTCCATCATGGCCCATAGCACTTACCCCACCCCCTTAGATAGCAATTCTGTAGACTTAGATAGCATTTGATACAGACTTATAGCATGTTATGTAAACAGCATAAGTGCATTGTATGTAGTCATAGCACGTCATAGTACATAATGTATATCATAGTAGTATAGATGTATAGCTTATATGTATAGTTTCATTATAGATATTCCACTGTTACTTCCTTAGCTTACACATGTTTCATGATAAATGTTTTTATGTGATGTATTCCCCATGCTTTTTGTTCTTGCTTAATGTAAGTCGCTCTGGATTAAGAGCGTCTGATAAATGCCTAAATTGTAAATTGTAAATTGTACAGCGTCTGACAGACTGCAGATGGAGGGATCATGGATGCTATATTGACATTATTCTCATCATCACCAAATGCCTTGTCTGCTATTCTGTCATATCTCACGTGAGTAGCAAAATACCGTACTCGTCACAACTATGTCTGCTATTCTGTCATATCTCACGTGAGTAGCAAAATACCGTACTCGTCACAACTATGTCTGCTATTCTGTCATATCTCACGTGAGTAGCAAAATACCGTACTCGTCACAACTATGTCTGCTATTCTGTCATATCTCACGTGAGTAGCAAAATACCGTACTCGTCACAACTATGTCTGCTATTCTGTCATATCTCACGTGAGTAGCAAAATACCGTACTCGTCACAACTATGTCTGCTATTCTGTCATATCTCACGTGAGTAACAAATATACCGTACTCGTCACAACTATGTCTGCTATTCTGTCATATCTCACGTGAGTAACAAATATACCGTACTCGTCACAACTATGTCTGCTATTCTGTCATATCTCACGTGAGTAACAAATATACCGTACTCGTCACAACTATGTCTGCTATTCTGTCATATCTCACATTGAGTAACAAATATACCGTACTCGTCACAACTATGTCTGCTATTCTGTCATATCTCACATTGAGTAACAAATATACCGTACTCGTCACAACTATGTCTGCTATTCTGTCATATCTCACGTTGAGTAACAAATATACCGTACTCGTCACAACTATGTCTGCTATTCTGTCATATGTCATGTGAGTAACAAATATACCGTACTCGTCACAACTATGTCTGCTATTCTGTCATATCTCACGTGAGTAGCAAATACTGTACTCGTCTCAACTATGTCTGCTATTCTGTCATATCTCACGTGAGTAGCAAAATATACCGTACTCGTCACAACTATGTCTGCTATTCTGTCATATCTCACATTGAGTAACAAATATACCGTACTCGTCACAACTATGTCTGCTATTCTGTCATATCTCACATTGAGTAACAAATATACCGTACTCGTCACAACTATGTCTGCTATTCTGTCATATCTCACATTGAGTAACAAATATACCGTACTCGTCACTACTATGTCTGCTATTCTGTCATATCTCACATTGAGTAACAAATATACCGTACTCGTCTCAACTATGTCTGCTATTCTGTCATATCTCACATTGAGTAACAAATATACCGTACTCGTCACAACTATGTCTGCTATTCTGTCATATCTCACATTGAGTAACAAATATACCGTACTCGTCACTACTATGTCTGCTATTCTGTCATATCTCACATTGAGTAACAAATATACCGTACTCGTCACAACTATGTCTGCTATTCTGTCATATCTCACATTGAGTAACAAATATACCGTACTCGTCACTACTATGTCTGCTATTCTGTCATATCTCACGTGAGTAGCAAAATATACCGTACTCGTCACAACTATGTCTGCTATTCTGTCATATCTCACGTGAGTAGCAAAATATACCGTACTCATCTCAACTATGTCTGCTATTCTGTCATATCTCACGTGAGTAGCAAATATACCGTACTCGTCACAACTATTACACCAAGAACAAGAACGGTACATACAGTAAATACTGCAGAGTGGACAGAAAAATACATGCATGAGAATCAGTGTTGATTTCCTCGACTAATACGAAGACGAAAAACGTTGGTCGACTACCTTTTTTCACTGAGGAAAACTAAATGGAAACTAAAGCTACGATGACTAAAACTAAGACTTTGACAACAGATAAAAACTAGACTAAAATGTTAGGAATGGACAAGAGATCCAGTATAAGTCGTTTTACACTTGGTTGCACGCTGAAAAGAGCAGATCTACAAGCTTGCGTTGATTTCACGAGCGCGACGCGCTGTAAAATCAGCCATTACGACGACAACATCAAGGCCCGCCAAAATGCACTTTAGTCGACTGAAATAAACTGTAGATTTAGTCGACTGAAATCCCATGACATTTAGTCGACTAAAACTAGACTAACACTAAAACATTCCAGGTGACAAAGATGTGACTAAAACTAAATTAAGTTTAATTCCAATATGACTCCAATATAAGTTTAATTCCATATGACTATATTTTCCTACAGCTTTATGTCAATTAGCTTCTCGGAAATGTAACGGCATCCATGTCCAAACGCAGCTTACTGTACAGTATGTACAGTATATTACGAGGGAATTCAGAAGGCCTGTAGTGTAGTGTGTGCTCTCCCTTCTGACTGTATAAAAGCAGACCCATTCATTGTCAAAATCTAATAAATGTATTGCACATTTTATATTCATTGAAATATGTTAATTCAATCTGCGAGCTGTCCTGCCTGGACTATAACCCATTTAGGCCTGACGTCGAAATAAATATATATTCAAAGATTTGTGCCACATTTTCACGATAAAAAAAAAAATAGCAGATCTACAAGCCCATAGCGCGCCACCGAGTGGCACGCTATGAGCTTGTAGATCTGCTATTTTTCAATAGCTAAATAATGCTTTTAGTTAAAACACCAAAACGGGTTCCCGTCCAGGATGGGATAATGAGGCTGTCTGTCTGTAGATTGATTGATAGAATACATTATTAAGAGTAAAGTCTATGCTCAGTAGGTTCTCTTTTATGGTCAGGTTTTGAAGGAGATTATAGGCGTCACACTTTATGATGGCTGTGTGGTAGCTGGGCGTTCTACATTGTGGTGGCATAACAAGTAGAAGGAATTCACGCCCCCCATGCTTGTGCCGAATCTGGGGGGGGGGGGGGCTGTTCCAAATAGCCGATGTGCATATATATATATATATATATATATATATATATATATATATATATATGTTTAAAGTGCTCATGTTCATGTTAGTCGCTGCTTTTGGGCTTGTTTTCATAGATGTGGTTGCTTATTTCTCTTGCAAAATCTGGCAACACTGTTCTGCAGTTACTGCCCCCTCCCCCCACCCCCCCCCCCATCCCTTTCTCCCTCTCCCTCTCCACAACCTCAGCAGTCACTGACCTCTCTCTCTCTCTCTCTCATTCTCTCTCTCTCTCTCTCTCTCTCTCTCTCTGCCTATCTCCCTCTCTATCTCTCTCCCTCTCCACAACCTCAGCAGTCACTGACCTCTCTCTCTCTCTCTCATTCTCTCTCTCTCTCTCTCTCTGCCTATCTCCCTCTCTATCTCTCTCCCTCTCCACAACCTCAGCAGTCACTGACCTCTCTCTCTCTCTCTCTCTCTCTCAGTTCTTCTCTTAGCCACCATTGTATTTCTCATACTCTCAGTCGTCAGTCAATCGATTGTGAATTCATAAAGTTGATCCCAATGCGCCCAGCCTGTTAAGACCCAACGCAGGTAACAGTAGCCTATACTGTACTATACGGCCGCCTGTTGCCACCCCCCCCCCCCACCCCCCCCCCCCCCGTCATGGTGGACAGTGTGGGTGAAAAGCCCCCCTGAATGACTGACTGACTGATTGCTTTACAAATGATCCTCCTCCAGGCTCCAGTAAAACCCGGAGTTAATTGAATCACTTCAACCCTCAGCATCCCTATCGTATATACTGGAGGGAATAAGGGAACATTCGAAAATAGCTCATCCCATAAAAAGCTCAGAATGTGTCGTGTTAACAGTAGCTTGTAGATCTGCTATCTGGGGTCAAGTGTACTAAGTATATAGTACTATAGACGGTTCGAGTGGTTGAAGCTGCAATAAGTAAACCTGGGATTGGAAGTGTGTTTCAAAAGCATGATGTCTCTATTCATGAAGCATGCAGCCTAACAGAAAGGTTCTAAGCCAAGGTTCTTCATTTCGACCCGTACACCACATAGTGTCAAAAGAAAGCATTCACAGTACCGCGAAAACTCATTCTCTCTCTCTCGGTCTTGTGTGGGAGAGAAACCAGACCACTGTGTGCTGTAGCTGTATGTGTTTCAACGTCTGAACGGATAATAAATCTAAAAAAAAGAAATTGGAAGCCAAGGTCACAGACTCAAGGAGAATGGAGGAATGAAGAAACAATTAAGAATGGAATATTATAGAGACATAAGAAGTTATTGCTGTGATGTCTATAGTTTTCATATTTTCATATGTTTTCCGGTAAAACGTGGAGTTGTTGGTTCCGATAATAGATATCGTGACGAGCCCAGTATAGGACCCAACATCACTATTTTACAAGTTGTGCTGAACGCAAACACTTAAAGGAGAATTCCAGACTAGAAGGCTTTCTTACCTTTATTTGTAGTTGTTCCGTCCCCACCAAAGAGGTCCAGGTGTTATTTTGTGCAAAAGTGCATTAGTGGCTATTTCCCCTAATATATATAAGCACTCAATGGGGGTTGGGTTTTTGTGCTAATTCGCTTATTTTCATCGAAATTAGTAACGTGTGCCGCTTGGGATACTATTTACATTATGAGAGAGGATATATAAAATACATGCATTATTAGCACAACACCCCATAGCCCAATTCAATTAAATTCAATGAATTGAGGGCACAAAATAACACCTGGACCTCTTTGGTGGGGACGTAACAACTTCAAATAAAGGTAAGAAAGCCTTCTAGCATTGAATTCTCCTTTAAAGCAGAAATAACATGCATTTTAAAAATGTTTTTAATTATTTAATATCATATTGTCTATGTCCCTCAAAGTTATTTCTAATGGTTTGAGCCTCAATCACCACTCTGATATAACCAGTCCTTGTCATTTCTTTCTATTCAATATTCGAGTCATTCTAATACTGATGCTAGTTAAAAATGCAGGCTTGTTTCCATTCCATGCCAGCTTGGAAAATCAACAACGGTGGACATTGTAAACAAAGTGGAAAAGCAAATTTGGAACTGAAGAGGAGGAATTATACAAAGTAGGGTGACATTGATGACATCACTACGAGGAGAAAATCAGTTGAGCTGTTCCTGAGATTTCCATTAAAGCACCTGATATGATATGAAAACCTGATTGTTCAAAATGGGTTATTTGTGGGGATAGAAAACACATATGGGAGCCCAAAAAACACAAAATAAATTGAAAAAGTTTAATTTTATGTTATAGGCCCGTTAACTTCTGGGGGAGTTATATGTTAAAGCGCAAATAACATGCATTTTAAAACTGCTTTTAATATTTAATAATCATATTGTCTATGTCCCTCAAAGTTATTTCTAATGGTTTGAGCCTCAATCACCACTCTGATATAACCAGCCTTGTCAATTCTTTCTGGACTTTGAAAGCAGTTTTAGCTGCAGTACCACAATGTCCTGAGGTGGAGAGGGTGCTGATATGCAGATTATTTAATATTTGAGTCATTATAATACTCATGCTAGATAAAACCAGGCTTGTTTCCATTCCATGCTAGCTTGGAAAATCAACAATGGTGGACATTGTAAACAAAGTGGAAATGCAAATTTGCAACTGAAGACTGAAGAAAAGGAGGAATTATACAAAGTAGGGTGACATTGATGACATCACGATGAGGCCAAAATCAGTCGAGCTGTTTCTGAGAGCAATTTCCATTAAAACACCCATATGACATGAAGGCCTGATTGTTCAAAATTGGTTCTTTGTGGGGATAGAAAACACACATGGGAGCCCCAAAAACACAAAAGAAATTGAAAAAGTTGAATTTTATGTTATAGGTCCTTTAATTAAAAGGTGCTAAGCGGCATCTGCTCTTTTGCCCCTTGACTTAACAAAACCTGCCTATAATGATGTCACTGGTAGATTTCTGAAGTGTGAAGCTCTCCTATATGAGACAGACCGAGTAGCATTTTTGTTTTACAATTTTACTTTGTTTTATTATGTTACCATGAGCATGGAACCAATGATATGAAGACAACATATATATATCAAAATTGTAATGCCTTTTTGAGTGGTGCAACCACTCCAAGGAACAGCAATGTCACTCTGGGACTATGTTACTACTGTATGTTACTATGTTTAGAGTACCAGTAGGGGCAAAAGTGGCGCTGTTGTGCCAGAAACAGAGAGAGAGAGAGAGAGATACCGGTAGTGCTGCACTGTTGCCTGCTAATGAGAGAGAGAGAGAGAGAGAGAGAGAGAGAGAGAGAGAGAGAGAGAGAGTACAACAATGTGCAAACACAGCAGCAAGATGCGTGAGTTGCTGTGATAGGAGAAGGATATCAAATGGAACACAACCACCCTAAAGACTAATCATTGTGTATATTCCTGCACTATACCTGCATCGAGTGATCTTGGTACATAGAACTTGATCTATTGAAGATTCTCACCTTCAAAGTACATCATTTTTGTTTTGATTGTATTGCTGTATTGTTGTATTGTTCTTTCTGCTTTGGCAATGTAAACGTATGTTTTCTCATGCCAATAAAGCCCTTTGAATTGAATTGAATTGAGAGAGAGATAGAGAGGGGGGGAGGGGCAGGGGGAGAGGGGAGTTGCACCACTCAGTGATTTTTGTATTCAGACAGTCAGAAATGGATTAAACGCCCCCCCCCCCCCCTAATAATGATGTTGAAGTCAGCATGGCATGGGGTGTGAACAAGAAAAACTGAGAGAAAACTTCATAAAACATAAAACAAAGTAAAATCCCATGAATGTTTTACTGTACAATCTGGATTCAGCTTCTACTGGAATATTACTGTCCTGATTTCACTGCTCTGCCTGCTCTCTACCTACCGGGGAGCTAATGGAAGAATATAGGACTAAGATAGAGATGAAACAAAAACCACCTGGACTCTTTCTGGATGGAGGAACATATTATGGCAACACGGCAACTGAATAACATAAAATAACCCTAACCCTAACGTAAAAGGAACGCAGTGGATCAGGCCTTCATCGCCAAAGTCATTAACCCATTTAGGCCTGATTTTACGAAATACCGGCTATATGTTTCTGTCAGTGGTGTTCAATATTTCAAGTCAAGGACCCCCAGAATGATGTGTATCTGGCCGCCGATCCCAATTTGAAAATATGTTGTCTCAGGGACCCCCCCTCCCCTCCCCCCCCAGACAGCACTAGAAAAATGCAGACTTAAACCGACACATTACTATAGATTTCTGGATGATATATTTGGAATATGGGAACATAGCCAAGAAGAATTCCAGGAATTTATTGATGTTTTAAATAGCCATCATAGATCCATAACGATAAAATATGTGACACACACAGAAAGGATTGACTTTCTTGATGTAACAATCTTCAAGGGCCCAAACTTTAACACAAATGGGAAACTAGACTTAAAAGTATTCTTTAAAGAAACAGACACTCACGCCCTATTACTGACTTTGTGACATGTGACTTTGTCACATGTTGCGACCTGCGGTCGCAACATGTGTAGGCACAGTGCACTGAAGTTTTTAAATTCCCCCCACAGAAGCAAAGATTTGAGTTAAAATCGTTCGCTCTGAAAGAATATAAAACATTCGAGGCACATTTTTACGATTTTTCAAAAATAGCAGACCTATACAAGCTCATAGCGCAGCACTCGGTGCCGCGCTACAAACATGGATTAACCCATTCTGAACGGGAACCCATTTTGGTGTTATAGCATCATGTTATGCTTTAGCTATTGAAAAAAAGCAGATCTACAAGCTCATAGCGCGCCACCGAGTGGCGCGCTACGAGCTTGTAGGTCTGCTATTTTTGGAAAATCGAAAAAACGACTGACATTTTTTGAATCTGATCTCAGGTCAGAATGGGTTAATCAGACCAGTGTGTGTCCAGTGGAAACCTCGTATGAATCTGATCTCAGGTCAGAATGGGTTAATCAGACCAGTGTGTGTCCAGTGGAAACCTCGTATGAATCTGATCTCAGGTCAGAATGGGTTAATCAGACCAGTGTGTGTCCAGTGGAAACCTCGTATGAATCTGATCTCAGGTCAGAATGGGTTATGTGAAAGCGTAAAAAAAAATATATATATATATATTACACGGCTTGGTCGAATGCTTGATTCTGATTGGCCAATCACTGAATTGAGCAGTGTGTTATTTTTGAATAATGACCCCCCCTGAGCTCAATTACAGACCAGGGGTTCTCAAACGGTTTTATACCACGACCACATTTTATGGGGGAATTATTTGCAGAAATTGCTGGCCGGGCCACTGATCCCTGCTGATTCATATCAGTGAAATGAATGCATATTCATTCATTGTAGCACTGCTACAAAAAGACTCGGTCGCAACTAAACCCTGCAGGTGAGCTTTCTTGGTTCGGGGAAAAAAAAAACCCCAAGAAGATCGTATTTGTTTGATTGCCAATGCAAGTGACAGAACATAATCACTAAATGGTAAATGGTGCATTTATATAGCGCCTTTATCCAAGGCACTTTACATAGATTGTGCATTACATTCACCCATTCATTCACACACAGGCATTCATACACCGATTGCGGCCTGAAGCCATGCAAGGCACCAACCAGCACATCAGGAGCAATTTGGGGTTCAGTGTCTTGCAACAAGGACACTTCCACATGTAGACAGGAGGAGGAGCCGGGATTCGAACCGCCGACCCATGGATCATTGGACGACCTGCTCTACCTCCTGAGCCACAGTCGGCCGCCACTCAAACAAAAGGTGCTCGGGTACGTAACGTTGGAGCAGCGGCAAAGTAACTGCCCACCACCACGAAGTGTGGGGGGTTCGAATTGTGCATCCAGCTTTGTCGAGCATTGATGCGAACATTTTCAAAATGTTCATGCGGGCCCTGATCCAGAGAAGGCTGAGTGAGAATAAATGGAGTAAGTGGTTTTTTTGTTTACCAAATAATACAGAAATAGTAACAACTAAAGCATGGAGTGTGTTTCAAAAGCATGATGTCTCTATTGATGAAGCATACAGCCTAACAGAAAGGTTCTAAGCCAAGGTTCTAAAGCATGCAGCCTAACAGAAAGGTTCTAAAGCATGATTCATAAAGCCTGCAGCCTAACAGAAAGGTTCTAACTAAGCCAAGGTTCTTCATTTCGACCCCGCACACCATAGCGTCAAAAGAAAGCATTCACAAGTACCGCGAAAACTCATTCTCTCTCTCTCTCCGTCTTGTGTGGGAGAGAAACCAGACCACTGTGTATACTGTAGCTGTATGTGTCTCAACGTCTGCACGGATAATAAATCTATAGGCAAACAGACTTTGGGAAAACTGTATTCTGTATCATGTCCTATTGATCAATGTGTGCAGCATTGCGTGCGTGCGTGCGCACATGATTGGATATGTTGATGGATGGAGAGAAAGTAAGCAGGATGCACGGATCAATGATGTATGATTCTATAAACCAACACGCACTGTGTAATCATAACATTTCAGAATCATTGGATGAATCAATCGGAGATAAAATGTGCCTATATGTACAATATGCACTCATTTAACCCATTTTGAGCAGGAACCCCTTTTGGTGTTACAAACATTATGTTATAATTTATCTTTTGAAAAATAGCAGACCTACAAGCTCGTAGCGCGCCACTCGGTGGCGCGCTACGAGCTTGTAGGTCTGCTATTTTTGAAAAAAATCGTTAAAATGTGCCTCAAATCTTTCAGAAAATTGTCATGATTTAGACGATTTTTTTTTCGACGTCAGGCCTGAATGGATTAAATACCAAAGGCATACTGTACATACTGTTTAACATATGTTGGTATAGAGAGATCAAGGAACAAGGCAAACATGCTTGCATTGCAATACTACAGTACATATTCCCACTAACTGTACTACGGGTTCAGAAATAACGTTCAAACCCAGAGAGAAACCCAGAGGAAAAGACCGGCGTGGCACATACTCATTACAGCTCTCAGTGAACTGTAATGAGTATGCGCTGGTCTTATACAACAAGGTGAACTTTCTATCGCGGCCCCCAGACCACCGGACCCCCCCCAGGAACCCCCCGGACCACCAACATACTCATTACAGCTCACTGAGGTGAACTCTTTGACCGGGCATCAACCAATCCCACTTTACAGGCATTTTGCTAGTTTTGTAGTATTTCCTCAACACAACTTGGCTTCACTTCACTGGCTGCCGATTGCTTGCAGAATTGATTAATCCAGAGAGAAACCCAGAGGAAACAGCTGGTCTTACAACAAGGTGAACTTTCTATCGCGGCCCCCAGACCACCGGACCCCCCCGGAACCCCCCAGAACCCCCCGGACCACCAACATACTCATTACAGCTCACTGACTGGGCATCAACCAACCCCACTTTACAGGCATTTTGCTTGTAGTATTTATTTCCTCAACACAACTTGGCTTCACTTCACTGGCTGCCAATTGCTTGCAGAATTGATTAAAAAAAGGGGCACGGTGGCACAGTGGGTAGTGCTGTCGCCTCACAGCTACGTATAGGAGGTTCTGGCTGGGGTTCGATTCCCTGCTGGGGACGCTGTGGGCGTGTTCTCTCCTCCTCCTCCGCGTGGGCATCAGTGCCCATAATTATACCCGAGGCGGGGGTTGGCGAAAGGGACTTTCTGTGTGGAGTCTGCATGTTCTCCCCGTGTCCCCTATAGGGTAGGTATACCCTCACAAAAAACATGCAGTAATCCTGGTCTCTAAACTATACCTATCCCCCTGGCCAGCCGGGGCGCCTGATGGAGGGGAAAGGAACTGGTCTCTATACTGCCTCCCCCTGGCCAGCCGGGGCGCCTGATGGAGGGGAAAGGAACTGGCCGGGGAAACTCTTCCCCCCCCCCCCCCCCCCCCCCCCCCACCCCCCCACTGTCAGGTGAAAAGAAGCAGCTTGGACTCCTCATGCCTAGAAGGAAGCATGAGGTCAGTCAGTCCGCTGCCCCCCCCAGGTTGGCAGAGGAAGTGTAGCGCCCCGGAATAACATTAGATAATTGACAGTGGATGAAAAAATGGGTTGCAAAATTGTGGGTAAAAAAAAAAATTTGATTGAAGAATTAATACAAAATTATATATATACACACACACACACACACACAGTATATATATATTTTTTACATTATTATTATTAGGTTTTTTTAGTTTACTAATATAGGCCTAAAGCATTACACCATCACAGGCTCATTGGCCCCAATTTGCATCCCCAGAATTACCTCATCCACTATATTCCACTTACAGACGTGAGATCCCTCAGGCCTTCTCCACTCCAGAAGGTCATAACCTGAACATTCTGACGATACCCATTAAGTCTCACTGCCTCCTGCAGCCTCTGGTAAACCATCCCCTGCTCGCTGCACAATTCACATTTCATCTCTGCTGAATGAAAACCAAATGAGAATTCCTGGATGTTTTTTACTACAGGCCATAGCTTCTCCTTCTCACACAAGCACGCACCTGAACCTCGTGACCGTCCGACCTCGCATTCTCTACTATGCTGACACCGAAATGTGGAATGACCCAGGCGCGCAGATAGGTGGGGGGGGAGTAAGTGACCCCCTCAGTTTCATGAAGAGGGGGGATTATCCCCTCCAAAAAAGAAAAGCCATGTACCGTGGCTGCATGTGTTTTGCTGTGTTCAGTGTGTCGGCAGTGTTTTGCAGTGAAAATCCGTTAAAAAACGCGGAAAATCTGCGTAATTATGCGCAAAAGTGGGGGGGATATTCCCCACCCCCCCTCATAAAATGTTATAAAATGCTATCTGCGCCCCTGGAATGACCTATCAAAATACAGTCCTTTTTTTCAGGACTAGACTTGCTCTCTGCCCTTATAGGTTTTCTATGTAACTGTATTTTATTTCTATTTTTTGTCCTGTGTCATGTCAAATGTGTATTATGTGTTGCATACAGGCCGCTGGGTATAGCAGAACGATTTTCAGTGCGAACTGACAATAAAGTACTATATCATAATCATATATATCAATATCACCGAATCTAACATTTTTATGAAAAAATAAAACTACATGAGTTTTGGTGAAGCTCTATATTGTCTGAATCAACTTTGTTTGTTTTGTTTACGTACTAAAAGAGTGACTTTGAGAGCTGTTTTAGCTACAATGTAAGTCAATGAGGAGCATAATTTGAATTGTCAATTTCTAATCACTGGAGCAGTAATATTGTATTTCTTGTCCACATTTGGAGTTGCATCATGGCAAAGTAACTACACAACCCAAACCTCAAAAAAAGTGGTCTTACCCTTTAAGGTTAATTCTCGACTCACCTCAAACTCAAAACTAACTAGCATTACACACAGACAACGACCACGCACACAAAGCTGGACTACGTCGTGCATCAGGGTGTTCTTGCCGCGAGGACATTAGCACTTTAGAAACCACTTTGGTACGAGTTATATGTTGTGTGCCAACATCAGCTGATGTACAACAAGCTCACAATGCATTATGGATAGATAGCGGAGCCTGAATTAAGCATCAGCCTCTTCTTCCCAAAAAAGTGTCATGTCAGCTGCTAATTATAGTGCCATTTTTGTTCTCAGAATTCATCCAGAGAGGCTCCTATTAAAGTCCTAACAAAACCAACCAACCTACTTATGAAGTCTCCTCCCCAATGTGCAACGCGATGACAGAGGCACTTTTCACACAATTATGCCAAAGTTATTATGCCAAAGTTAGTTCACATTGTGATTGACTGAATGCATATACGTGAGTGCCAATATCTCCCATTAAACACACAGTTGGTACATCATTTCCTTTTGCTTTCTAATCAAATATTACCAGTAAAGGCCTATTCATTCATAGTCTGGATTTTCGGTGGTGAGGTGACCACCGAAATAACGTTGAGCGGTGGTGAGTTAAAAACAGAGAGAAGGGCTGCATGGAGCGGTGGCGGTGGTTTGCTCTTCACCGCGGCTCAGTGACGTCATGTTGTAGTCCGGTGGTCACCTCAGTGACGTCATGTTGTAGTTCGGTGGTCACCCCACCACCGAAAATCCAGACTATGTATGAGCCTTGAGACGCCCTGAGGGTGAGAAGCGACCTTGTGCTGAAACAACAGAGCTTCGGATTAGGGCACAGTTTGAGAAGCAGGAGTTAACCCATTCTGAACGGGAACCCATGTTGGTGTTAGCATCATGTTATGCTTTAGCTATTGAAAAATAGCAGATCTACAAGCTCATAGCGCGCCACCGAGTGGCGCGCTACGAGCTTGTAGGTCTGCTATTTTTGAAAAATCGAAGAACGACTGACATTTTTAGAATCTGATCTCAGGTCAGAATGGGTTAATCAGACCAGTGTGTGTGTCCAGTGGAAACCTCGTATGAATCTGATCTCAGGTCAGATGTATAGAGTTTGCTGGCCGGCTCCATATATGCAGATCTACAGTATGTCAAACCATGTATGGCTTCGATGATGTGACGTGACGTGACGTGTCGCGAGGCGTGACATGACACGACATCCGGGATATGCAGGTTTTCATAGTAACTGCGACCTACTGTACGGTCACAACCATTATATAGATACTGTATATTGGCCACTGGCGTTCTGGTTCTGATCCAGAACCAACCGCCTCACACACCCCTGTAGCACTATATACACTGCTTTGCATGATTGCGTAAGTGCACGAACACACACAAAAAAAAGTGGCACATTTAATTAAAACTGATTAAATGAAGCTTGTCAAAGTTTAGATCTCCAGATGCCATTTTCTAATAAAAAGGGGGTTTGTGATTCATGAAGTTGTTCAGCTGTGCAAAGAGAGCGCCACACAAAGCCCCCCCCCCCCCCCCCCCCCCGCCCCACAACTTCCCCTAACCCATTCTGACCTGAGATGAGATTCTAAAAATGTCTGTTTGAAAATGACAGTTTTCTGAAAAAGGTATGTTTCTGTGTCAGTGGTTCTTCGATTTTTCAAAAATAGCAGACCTACAAGCTCGATCCTACTGTATGTTTCTATAGGCCTATATCACTCAATATTTCATGTCAAGGACCCCAAAAATGATCTGTAATTGGCCTCCGAGACCCCCCCCATCTGAAAATATGTTGTTCCAGGGACCTCCTCAGAAGCAAAGATTTGAGTTAAAAACGTTTGTTCTGAAAAAATATATTCCAAATTTGGGGCACATTTTCAAGATTTTTCAAAAAATAGCAAATCTACAAGCTCGTAGCGCGCCACTCGGTGGCGCGCTACGAGCTTGTAGATCTGCTATTTTTCAACAGCTAAAGCACAACATAATGC
Source organism: Protomyctophum bolini (assembly GCF_963924005.1). Classification (NCBI taxonomy): domain Eukaryota; kingdom Metazoa; phylum Chordata; class Actinopteri; order Myctophiformes; family Myctophidae; genus Protomyctophum; species Protomyctophum bolini. The sequence goes on along the minus strand of NC_137877.1, from coordinate 3,748,512 downwards.
TATAACACCAAAAGGGGTTCCCGCCGCCCAAAATGGGCTAATATCCCAGTCTGTGCCGCGTGCACGCAGCGATGCCAGACACACGCCTGCACCACCAGAAGTGGGTCCCTGATGATTAAGGGCCGCCTCTTTCCCCAGGCGCCGCCGCCGCGTCCCCCAGGGACACATCATCTTCCTGATAGTCTCAGCACCGCCACGAGGCTTCGGCCCTCAGACAGATGACAGAGGAGAGGAGAGAGAGAGAGAGAGAGAGAGAGAGACAGAGACAGAGAGAGAGAGAGAGAGAGAGAGAGAGAGAGAGAGAAGCGCCTTCTGTTCCTCTGGCAGGTTCAGGAGGCCATTCTGCCGCATCAAGGCTTATTCCATTTTGGGCAGGAACCCCCTTTTGGTGTTATAGCATTATGTTATGCTTTAGCTATTGAAAAATAGCAGATCTACAAGCTCATAGCGCGCCACCGAGTGGCGCGCTACGAGCTTGTAGATCTGCTATTTTTGAAAAAATCGAAGAACGACTGACATAGAAACATAGCTTTTTCAGAAAACTGTCAGGATGTAGAAGACATTTTATAGAATCTGATCTCAGGTCAGAATGGGTTATTTATCTTTACAGACGACTTCTAGACACTCTAGACCTCTCGATGTTCCACGTCAGGATAATGTTGAGGGGGCGATCACTTGAGTATTTACTCAAGTGCAGTACTTGAGTACCAATTTGAGGTATTTTTCCTTCGGTATTTCCAATACTTCTATCTTCCGTCTACATCTCAGAGGAAAAATATTGTATTTATTTTACTCCACTATAGTTGCTAGTTTCTTTTTAGGTTTTCATTATTATTATTACAAAACCATAGCCATATGGCTGAAGGTCCTATATATTTTGAGAGAATAATATCTACAGTACAAAGATGAAAGTCCTATATAATATTTCATCTCCAAAGATGAAAGTCTCAGGAAAATGATGAGGAGGCGATCACCAAGTGCAGTAGCCTACTTAAGTACCAATTTGAGGTATCTTTCCCTTCGGTATTTCCAATACTTCAATCTTCCGTCTATGCATCTCAGGAGGAAAATATAGCATTTATTTTACTCCACTATAATTATTTGATAACAATAGTTGCTATGGTTTCTTTTTAGGTTTTCATTATTATTACAAAACCGTAGCCATATATACAGTATAGGGCTGAAGGTCCTATAGAATATTTTTGAGAGAATAAAAATCTACAAAGATGAAAGTCTCAATAATGCAATAGAAGTGAAGAAGTATAGCCACTGCATACAATACCTTTTCACATGGTTTATCCCATTCAGGGCGGGAAAGCCGGGAACCCCCTTTTGGTGTTTTAACTATAAGCATTATGTTATACTTTAGCTATTGAAAAAATAGCAGATCTACAAGCTCATAGCGCGCCACCGAGTGGCGCGCTACGAGCTTGTAGGTCTGCTTTTTTTTTATCGTAAAAAATGCGGCACAAATCTTTGAATATATATATTCTTTCAGAGCGAAATGGGTTATTCTCATGGCCGAGCAGCGGACGCGTTTGGACTCGATAGGCTCTCTTCCTCAACGTATCGCCATGGTCTGAGGAAGGTCAACGCTGCGGAAGGCTATCAGGTCGGAGTGCGCTCATGTCCATGAGAAATAATAACCCCTGTGAAGAGGACGTGTGTTGTATTGTGTTCTGGCTACTTCTTCACTTCTACTTCTATCACAGATACCTTTTGGCCGTTTGAAAATAGCCGATCTATCTGCTATGCGATACAAATCCACTAGTCGACCTTGTTGGTACTAGTTAAATAGTTGATAAGACTTTTTTTTCTTTTTTTAAAGCCTCAAGATCAGGTAGATTATAGTTACTGTATAGTCAATATGTACACAGTTTCTGAATGTTTTTTAAATGTACAACTATTTATTTACATAATAGGTAGTTAAACAACTAGTAAAAATGACTAGAAGTGAATGCCCTAACGCGTTGTGAGCTTGCAGATGTGCTATTTTCTAAAATATTGGACTTTCTCTACTTTCTGATGATTTTACTTAAAAGACACTGTGTTCACACGGGGCAGATGCAAAAAAGTATAAAGATACAGAGCATATTTGTAGCTTTGTATCTTTTGCAGCAGCTACAAAAATAGGATGCATATTTGCATCTTCATGTCGCTGCAGGCTTCCATTGAAAATGAATGGTAGACTGCGGCTTTGCTTCTGACCGCATGATGGGGGTCGGTGGCCAATTACGTATATTTTTGGGGGTCCTTGACATGAAAATGTTTGAGACTCGCATACTGTATAGAAACATGTTTTTTTTTCCAGAAAACCGTCAGGATTTAGAAGGCATTATTCTGTAGAATCTGATCTCAGGTCTAAATGGTGTCAAATCGGAGTACTTATTTTCCCACCCCTTGGCGATCACCACCGCGCCACCGCCACATTAACCAGTGTGCCGTTAACCAACCCTATTCATCAGCAATCCATTAAACTTAATTTTCTGCCAACAAAGTCTGCTCCATAACCGTCGTCTGCAGCATAACCCATTTAGACCCCACGTCTTCTAAATACAGTTTTCTGGAGAAAAAAAAACATGTTTCTATACATTGTCAGTGGTTCTCAAACATATTTATGTCAAGGTCCCCAAATATATATGACATTGGCCGCCGACCCCCATCTGAGAATACGTTGTTCCAGGGACTCCCCCAGTAGCAAAGACTTGAGTTAAAAACTCGCTCTGAAAGAATATCAAATTCAATGATTTCAGGCACATGTTCACGATTTTTCTAAAATAGCAGACCTACAAGCTCATAGCGCGGCACTCGGTGCCGCGCTATGAGCTTGTAGATCTGCTGTTTTTCAATAGCTAAAGTATAACATAGTGTATAGTATAACATAATGCTTGAAACACCAACAAATATGTTGTTCCGCCAGTAGCAAAGATTTGAGTTAAAAACTCACTCTGAAAGAATATCAAATTCAATGATTTCAGGCACATTTTCACAATTTTTCTAAAATAGCAGACCTACAACGAGTGCCAGTGCGCTATGAGCTTGAAGATCTGCTATTTTCCAATAGCTTAAAGTATTGAAACACCTAAAAGGGGTTTCCCGCACAAAAGGGGATAAAGGGACTTCCCCTCCACATGAGCGGACGCTCCCCCTGTGATTTAAAACGCCCCATTAACCCATTCTGACCTGAGATCAGATTCATACGAAGGTTTCCACTGGACACACACTGGTCTGATTAACCCATTCTTGACCTGAGATCAGATTCTAAAAAATGTCAGTCGTTCTTCGATTTTTCAAAAAATAGCAGACCTACAAGCTCGTAGCGCGCCACTCGGTGGCGCGCTACGAGCTTGTAGATCTGCTATTTTTCAATAGCTAAAGCAGAACATGATGCTATAACACCAAAATGGGTTCCCGTTCAGAATGGGTTAAAAGCCTCTCTTTCTCCATACATTATTCACATTTTACCTGCACCTCCTCTGTGATGTACGGCATACGATAAAGAGCCCTCCCTGCCTGGCATGTTCCATGTATAGAGAATGTGGAAGAGGAGAGAGGAGAGGAGAGGAGAGGAGAAGAGAAGAGAAGAGAAGAGAGGAGAGGAGAGGAGAGGAGAGGAGAGGAGAGGAGAGGAGAGGAGAGGAGAGGAGAGGAGAGGAGAGGAGAGGAGAGGAGAGGAGAGAGAGAGGGGGAGAGGAGAGGAGAAGAGAAGAGAGAGGGGGAGAGGATTATGCAAACAACCCCCTCAACCCCCGTCTCTTCTAGTTCCACCTGTGCATTGTTTCATAATTAATTAGCCAATAAACGGTTTTTTCCTGAACAAAAGAAAGGGGGAAGAAAGCGGCAGGGCCTCTTTTGAAACCTCAAAGGTAATTAACCCATTTTGGGCGAGAAAACCCCTTTTGGTGTTTTAAGGCTATTGAAAAATAGCAGATCTACAAGCTCGTAGAGAGCTTGTAGGTCTATTTCTTTTGAAAAATCGTGAAAATGTGGCACGAATCTTTGAATATATATTCTTTCAGAGCGAACGTTTTTAACTCAAATCTTTGCTTCTGGGGGGGGTCCCTCAAAACAACATATTTTCAGATGGGGGGTCAGATGCCAAATAAATATAATTTTTGGGGGTCCTTGACATGAAATATTGAGAACCACAGTTTTCAGAAAACGGTCAGGATTTAGAAGACATTTTGTAAGAATCGTATCCCAGGTCAAAACGGGTTAACATCTCTCTCCTTCCATGAAGCGCAAACATCACAGCCTTCCCCAAATAATTGCCTCTCACCCGTAGGAGCTGCGTGGCCCCTGGAACCGTTTGTTTGTTGTATCGCTAACAGGCAGCAGGTACTGCAGAAGACCCCCAGCCGGTTATATTTAGGCTATGTGTGGAAATGAGAGCTTAACATTTCAAAGACATTGGGCTCTATTTGCGTCCCTCAACTACTTTGGCTATTTTAACTATTCAAAAATGTTTTTCAAAATAGTAAAAAAAATACAATCTAGATCAGGGGTGCCCAAAAGGTAGATCGTGATCTAACAGTAGATCACAAAGGCTGTGCAGGTAGAATCTATGACATATGGCCCTAAAGAATATTTAAATTAAATATATAAAAGACAATTCTTGGCATCTGCCACTTGAATTAAAGGTGACTTTGATTGATTGACATCAAAAAGCATTATTCTAAAGCACCCTCAGGGTACATATTTAAACTATTTTCAGGTGGGTAGATCTTGTTGAGCTGGTCATTTTGAAAGTAGCTCTCAAGTCAAAAAAGGGTGGACACCCCCTGATCTAGATCGACAATAGCCTGGCTAATAAGCCAGACCGAATCAGCCGTTGCCCGTGACAGTGTTGTGTGACATTAGTCTGTCTTATTAGCCAGGCTACTGTAGATCGACATGTTGTGAGTTTGTAGATTGGCTATTTGAATTTTAACTGTTCAAAAATGTTTTTCAAAATAGTAAAAAAGAAAAAAGGCTAAGGATGAACCCGGGAACGCATCTGTCTAATTGTTTTCTTACTTTAACCACTTTGACCATTATTTTATACTTTGGCTTTTTAAAAATAGCAGATCTATGTATAAGCTGCACTATGGACTTGTAGATCTGCTATTTTTGAGAAATCGTGAACATTGATGTGGAAATCTTTTGAATATGTATATTTTTTAAAGCAAACAGTTTTAACTCAAATCTTTGCTTTTGGCGTCCCTGGAACATAAACATTTGGAGATGGGGATCGACGGCCAAACATAATATATAATTTGGAGTGTCCTTGACATGACAAAGTTTGAGAACCACTGATATAGCAACATACATGTTGCATTTAGAATAAATGTGTAGAATCGGTGTAACATGGTTAATAGTGCTTCCACTTGTCCAGGCATTATATTGTATTGTGATCCAGTGTTCTGTGACTTCAAGAGTTCAGGCGGTTGCCTTTATAAGGAAATGACGTAACCTACCGCACTTCCTATTTCATACTGGCTTTGAAATCGCAAATGTAATGTGGAAAACATATAAGTGAGAGCAGAGCAGTGATTGCCTCGTTGTCTGTTTGTACAGAATAAATCTACTCACTGCTGAGATCCTGGTCTATGGTGCTTCATAACACCAGTAAGACGCGCAAACGCGGGAAGCGAACGCAGCTCGTACATATTTGGGTTTTGGACGTATAGCTGCTTTGGGGACTCCTTATATGGTTATGGCTGAGTCATGGTGACGTAATCACTCAGCTCCATATATGGGCACAAAAGCGGGACAGACACACACACAGACACACAGACAGACATGATCTGCTAGGTCTCATAGTAAGTGCTCACTGCGTTCGCAATCACTGCGTTCGCAACAACGCAAGATCACGTCTGTTACACTAGCATCAGCAGGGGTACAACATTAGTATTACATGGTTGGTTTGTACAGAAGGTCCATATAGTTGTGAAGGGAATACTTAATAAATGAGATGACACGTCCTCCCATTAAGCCATTTAATTAGGCCTGAAGTCGAAATGTAATATTATGTCTTCTAAATCCTATGGCAGTTTTCTGAAATACCTACGTATATGTGTTTCTATAGTGCTCAATATTTCATGTCAAGGACCCCACAAAAACCCATCTGAAAATATGTAGTTCCAGGGACCCTCCAGAAGCAAATATATCAGTTAAAAACGTTCGCTCTGAAAGAATATATATTCAAAGACTTGCACCACATTTTCACTATTCACTATTCACTATCAAAAATAGCAGACCTACAAGCTCGTAGCGCACCACATGAGCATAAATCAGTAATCCTATAGCTATGTCAATATCGCCAATATTCTCAGAAAATGTATTATAGCTACTAGTGATGCACCGAATATTCGGCCGCAGAAAATATTCGTCAGAAAATGTCTAAAAATGCATTTTCGGCCTATTCGGATTCGGCCCGAATAGGCAGAAAATATATCACCGAATAGTGTATGCAATTATTGCATTCAAAAGAGCAGAATAAATGTTTTATGGACCCATGATAGTGATTATTATATTGCCATAACCATTTATTTTGCCATAAATCAGGAAGCTTTAAGGTATACGGCCATGACAGCAATGGTATAGGAAAAAAAGTTTAAAAGATATATAATATTAATCATATTCGGATATTCGGTTTCGGCCAAGAATTTCCCTTTCGGTGCATCCCTAAGTAGGCCCGTGGGCGACAGGCACATACTGTACCAGTCTAGTCTACTCTAATCAGAAAAAATGTAGTCTTTGAGTGGTTTTGATATTAGTTTGAGTGTCTGGAATTTGTCCATCTTCCCGAGTTCCAATTTGTAAGCCTCTCTAACCACGTTTAGGTTTTACACAGAACGTTTCATCCGTCTTCAATCAGACCTGCAGGGTCTGAATGACGGTCTTATAACTCTCCATTGTTGAGAACAAATCATAAGAGCTTGCGCCTTATCAGGCCGGATGCTAAAATATAACAGGAACACAAAGTCCTTAATCCATTTTGGACTGAGAGGTCGATTAAAAAAAAAGGCTTCTAAATCCTAACATTTTTCTGAAAAAAAACATGTTTCTGTGTCGGTTGTGCTCAACCTTTTTTCATGTCAAGGACCCCCAGAATTATCTCTATTTGGCCACGGACCCCCCCATCTCAAAATATGTAGTTCCAGGGACCCCCCACAGAAACCAATATTTTAGTTAAAAATGTTCGCTCTGAAATATATATTCAAAGATTTGCGGCCCCCTTTTTCACGACTTTTCAAGTCAACCTATACAAGCTCGTAGCGCGCCACTCGGTGGCGCGCTATGAGCTTGTAGATCTGCTATTTTTCAATAGCTAAAGTATAACAGAATACTTAAAACACCAACAGGGGTTCACCGCCCAAAATGGGTTAATACGAACATGTAAGCACTTCACCATGCCAGCCTGCAGTGCTTCCAATATCCCTCACAAAGACACTTCCAATGCCAGAGAAACCATGTATGCACAGAACACTGAAATATCTACTTTTCTATTTTCTCAGTATATCCAATTCAAAGCCTGTGTGTGCATTAGGGCCTTAGGGAACCGGCAGAGATGGTCCTATATGTCAAACATCAAAGGGCATGAATGCAGCACGAAGCACTATAGGCCCTAATAAAGTACGTTATACCATAATGGACATCATAATACTGTATGTTCCATTCTCCATCGTTGTTTTCTACACGGCACCCAAACGGTAAAACGGTTTAACCACGAACACGCTCTTGTTTGTCCCCTGACTTCGAAGTCCTTTTTACAAAGTGGTCGTATAGGTTATAATAGTTGGTCAAATATCCTTTTAGCTGCCTTCCCCCATTCTCTGCCAGATAGATAGATAGATAGATAGATAGATAGATAGATAGATAGATAGATAGATAGATAGATAGATAGAGATAGATACTTTATTTTTGTGTCATGCACTCAAACACAAACAAAACATTCAGCCTTTTTTCCCACACTTTGCATAAAAAGTCTGCTAAAGCAAAAATACCTTTCCAGCAAAAATACCTTTCCTAAAACAAAATTCCAGTTTTTCGTAGCCGTCTAACCAGAAAAAGTTAATACAGATTGTTGTCACTTTACAAAATAATACATGTCTTAGTTCTTCATTATAAAAAAACCAAAAAAATAATTTAATTTTCAATGTCTTTCAAATCACACACTAGACAGACTCTGTCCTCCTCAGGAGTACCAATGAATCTACCCGTTTCTAAACGCTAATGCCATGTGATTTCTGATAATACTATTGAACACTCTGATATTGTATGTCCGTCAGGCAAACATCTACATTTGAGAAAATGTCCACCACAAGATGACATGGTGGTGACCCCGATAGGCCTCAGGTCTTTAACCCATTCTGAACGGGAACCCCTTTTGGTGTTAGCATCATGTCATGCTTTAGCTATTGAAAAATAACAGATCTACAAGCTCATAGCGCGCCACCGAGTGGCGTGCTACGAGCTTGTAGGTCTGCTATTTTTGAAAAAATCGAAGAACGACTGAATTTTTTTTAAGAATCTGATCTCAGGTCAGAATGGGTTAATGGATTAAACTGCCTTCTGATAAGATCTACGATGGTGTTTAATTAACTCGTGTCATGGTTTCTGTGTTCTCCCTTTGCCCACGATAAAGATATCAATGAATGCACCATAAACTACATGTGCGCGTGCACAGACAGAGACAGAGACAGAGACACAGACACAGACACAGACACAGACAGACAGACACACACACACACACACACACACACACACACACACACACACACACACACACACACACACACACACACACACACACACACACACACACACACACACACACACACACACACACACACACACACACACACACACACACACGCCTGTGAGCACTGGGAAATAATCGGTTAAATCTCTTAACAAATACAGCACGACGCCTTTGCTTGTCAAATATGTCAGGCGTATATATCTGACTATCCGACGCGTAGGCCTCTGAAACTTGGATTTGTCAGCCGCCCTCCCGGTGAGACTTGTCAGAATGAAATGGTTTAATGCAAAATAGATGCGTCCCTCGTGGTTAGTTTAACCCATTCTGAACGGGAACCCATCTTGGTGTTAGCGTCATGTCATGCTTTAGCTATTGAAAAATAGCAGATCTACAAGCTCGTAGCGCGCCACTCGGTGGTGGAGCTTGTAGGTCTGCTATTTTTGAAAAATCGAAGAACGACTGACATTTTTTTAGAATCTGATCTTAGATCAGAATGGGTTATAATCAAGACCAGTGTGTGTCCAGTGGAGACCTCGTATGAATCTGATCTCAGGTCAGAATGGGTTAAAATAGCCATTTATACCAGCAGCCAGGAATCCGACAAGAGGAGCCGAGCCAAAGCTAAGATCAAGGGAGTTATAGCTAGAGTTATCATCCACGCGCCACACGCTGTGCCTGGATACACACGGGGGCGCCACCCGTTGGAACGTTGGCATGACCAATTTGAGCTGAAAATATCAGCCTCCGAAGGCAAGTCGACACATTGGACACATGAACTTATTGACTATTTACGAGCGTTTAGCGTGGCCGGGTGTGACTAAGAGAATGTAAAGCAGCTATGTTTAATATATCCTAAAATAAATGCGCCACATCTCTGTGTGTGTGTGTGTGTGTGTGTGTGTGTGTGTGTGTGTGTGTGCTTGTGTGTGTACGGTTGTAATGCACGTAACGCGAGAACCGTTTGCCAGACCCGACTTCAAAAATCGACACATGCGTTCCACACCCCCGCTGGGAGTGCAGTGCCGTGCCCGGAGAACACACGGTTCTCCAGAACCACCACAAAAGGCTCTGGTCAGGCTCTGGCTGGCAGTGGGCCTTATAATCAGCCTAAATCCCCTCACCTGTACTCACAAAGAATGGCTAATCTATAGGGAACTCTCCATGGGTTATTATGACCAGATGGGCAATGTGTTCCGTCTTCATTTCTGACTTCAGCATGCCTTCTTCTAGAGAGACTTTAGTGCAGGGGTGCCCACACTTTTTTTTGACTTGAGAGCTACTTTCAAAATAATCAACTCAACAAGATTTACCCACTGAAAAATGTAAAATGTAAAACAAATACAATGGGAAGGGAGAAATGGAATAGGTTGAGGAAAACGTGGCACTGTTGTGCCAGAAAGAGAGAGAGAGAGAGAGATAGTGTTGCACTGTTGCCTGTTAATTACAAAGAGAGAAAGGAGAGAGAGAGAGAGAGAGAGAGAGAGAGAGAGGAGTTGCACCACTCAGTTCACACGTGTGTGATTTTTTTTCAGTTCATGAACTTAGGGCGATTCTACAAATGCAATGCAAACTGTTTGGTGCCAAGGACCCTAAACTGATTGTTACCCTCGTTATTTTTGCGAACGCAGTGATTTGCGAACGCAATGAGCACTTACTATGAGACCTAGCAGATCATGTCTGTCTGTCTGTGTGTGTGTCTGTCTGTCTGTCTGTCCCGCTTTTGTGCCCATATATGGAGCTGAGTGATTACGTCACCATGACTCAGCCATAACCATATAAGGAGTCCCCAAAGCAGCTATACGTCCAAAACCCAAATATGTACCAGCTGCGTTTGCTTCCCGCGTTTGCGCGTCTTACTGGTACCATGTCCACGGTTTCAGCTCACATAATTCTTTAAGTACAGTATACCCTGCCTTACTCCCCTGCCGTCCACTGTCACGATGCGTGGGATGTGAGACTGCATGGCCAAGGTCAACCAGCCTATAACGCTCTTAACCCGAGTGTGACCTCGTTTGGCTGCTCGTTTCACTTGGGAGACCGCACTGTGGTGGAGGCAATTTGTCATGTTCCTCAAACGCAACCGGCAATTACCCCCCGTCCATACAGGCATCATGTATCATTGACTCCCACAAACCATCTGTGGACCGACCCCAAATCCCAGCTGATCCAAACAGGCCAAACATAGACCACCGCGTTAAGAGTTTGACCTGAAATATGGGATGTTTTTCAGCCCCTCCACGAATGGTAAATAAATGAATGAAGTATACAATTTAATCGTATATAAAGTGATCACTGATTTATTGTGGCGTTGTAATCCTTTTTCTTAATATTTTAACCCATTTTGACCTGAGATCAGTTTCTAAAAATGTCTTCTACATCCTGACAGTTTTCTGAAAAAGCTGTTTCTATGTCAGTCGTTCTTCGATTTTTCAAAAATAGCAGACCTACGAGCTTGTAGATCAGATATTTTTCAATAGCTAAAGCATAAAATAATGCTAACACCAAAAGGGGTTAACTGACCGATACATAGTACTTTAATGTATTATTACTCGAGTACTACACGACTTACTCCATTTTCGAGGGGCAATAGCCCCTCCTATGTCCAGTTTGCGATGTGTGTGTAAACACAAACTTTGTCCCAACACAAACATCGAAGACGAAGGTGAGGACGCACATTCTGATTGGCCAGAATGAGTTGATGTATGATTTTATGTATACGATGATAAGAGCGCCCCTCACTTCACACAGGTGTGATTTTTCTTAATATAATTAGTGCTCACTAATGTTAATGATAAAAAATAAACTACAGAAACCAGTGATATTGAGAAAGGCCGTCATAGGCAGACCTGTATCCCGAGAGAAGACAGACTATGCACCCACTGCACACTAAACGAAGTGGAAACCGAGCTACACTTCCTAACCATCTGTCCATTGTGTACCAAGACATCAGAGACACATACTTCCCACAGATTACAACCACTCACGGAGATTTTGAAAACATGACCAATGACAAAAAACTCCCATATCTGCTGGGCGAAGTACAACAATGTGCAAACACAGCAGCAAGATTTGTGAGTTGCTGTGATAGGAGAAGGATATCAAATGGAACACAACCACCCTAAAGACTAATCATTGTGTATATTCCTGCACTATACCTGCATCCAGTGATCTTGGTACATAGAAGTTGATCTATTGAAGATTCTGACCTTCAAATGTACGGTACAATTTTTGTTTTGATTGTATTGCTGTATTGTTGTATTGTTCTTTCTGCTTTGGCAATGTAAACGTATGTTTTCTCATGCCAGTAAAGCCCTTTGAATTGATTGAATTGAATTGATATCATCATAGGATTTTCTTTATGAAGGCATGCCAACCTTCCGGAAACATAAAGCCTGCCGTTTCTATTAACATTCCCACCATGGATGACCTGTCTGTCCACAGGTGTCTAATAGAGGGTAACTATGCGCGTGACATCCTCGTACCTGGAAGTTATGTGGGAACGCCCACTGAGTGGCAAAAAACTACCTTCTGGCCTCGACAGCCCATTCATCCAAACAGAAAAGGCCTGTCTGATTGCATTAAACAATGTTAAACTCACCAACAGAAAAGTCCTGTCTGATTGCATTAAAACAATGCTAAACTCACCAACATTGCAGCTGATGTACGAAAAGGTTGAATTATCCTCTTTCTATCTGCAAAGTTTTAGTTTCATAAAAATCCACCATAGAAACGTTATGAGCTACTTTCTTTCTGTCAAGAAATGCCCTGCATTTGATTATTTGTCTAAGTGTCAGAGTTTGGAAGTGCTTGTTTTCAATAACACAACATTGTGCTGCCTCCTGCATTATGTGACATTTAGAAACAGGTGGTACGGCAGGACGGTTGAGTGATTTCCAACGAGCGCTTCCAAACTCCAACACTCCAACATGCTGCTCAATGTTCTGACACTCAGTCTAGATGAGGGGGAAATCATGCATGTGCATACTCTCTATTGACACTGCACACACAGGGCCTCAAATCTGTCAGCAGACTCAGCAGGGAGTGTTGGGCAGGAAAGTAATGCATCCCACAATTCCCATCAAACTTCCAGATGGTGTTCTGTTCACCCAGTATGGAGGATGAATGCTTAGGATTTTCTATTGTGGATTCATTTTTATTCTCGCAGTGGAAATTATGCAATCCTTGGTTTCTGTTGTGTTGTGTGTAAATAAACATTAACAGAAATTCAAAGCAGTTGTCCTCAAAACGACGCCTACAGTTCACTGTCAATAGAAGACCCGAACCGGGTTTTGATCACGGCACCAGAACTGCCCATCAAGCCTTAATTCATGCCCCATCCTTCCGAAGGCGTAGCGCACGCAGAGAATGTCCGGGAATAGCAGAGCTCTAAACTCACACCGATCGCATCCGCAAAGTCATGTGAGGTTTTTATATATCAGCTGTTCTCAGTGGGCAATACCGTTGTGCGATGAAGTAGGCTATATGTGTATGTATATATATATATATATATATATATATATATATATATATATATATATATATATACTATATAAGTATATAAGAAGAAAAAAAGGGCATGGTACAACACTTTTTTTGTTGTTTTTCTTTTTTCGAATTATTTGTTCGGCATAAAAACTTGTGTTTGTTCTCATCAGAGTTGGCTTTGTTAAATAAATACTTTCTGAAACTTCTATGGGGAAAATGCATGGGAAATTATTTTCTGGGGGCCCTTAGTCGATCGTCGTCATGAAACTCAACTGCATCTCGGTGGTGAGCGACTCCCTGTTCTCTTGTTCGCCCGTGGTGGTATAGTCAGGAGGAAACGAAGACGATGTGAACCCCACATGATAATTATCCTTGTGACAATAAACTGTGGCAATTAGATGTTTCTATAAGGAACTCCCAGCAGTCTTTGTTCCGTTCAGATGTTTCCTCTCCTCATTCACTGCAGGCCAGGCAGGGCTCCCCCACAATCCTTCATACATCACCTTCACACGGCTCTTAAAAGTGGGTCAGCCCGTGCTTTCCCTGGTTGCCGCTGCGTTGCTCAATGAAAAAGAGCATCCCACATTCATCATGGTGTTGTACAGCTTCTGTGTTTCCAGACACAATTATCCCTAAACAATGGTTTCGCTTCCACAAAGATTTCCTCTGGCTGTTGCTGGACATTTTTTTTTTTTTTTTACAATTGCCCAGGATATAAAAGCCTTGGCTGGCTGGCTATAGTAGTGGAGACAAAACTGAAACAAGCGTCTGAGTGAAGATTCAGAGGGCTTTTTTCTTTTTTTGTGTGTGTCCATTCTCTGGGTTTCCATGTCTCTTTTCAAGTACGGTTACATGCTGTGTTTTCCCATTAGTTGGTTCCGTTTCATGTTTGCTTCAGACACTGACGACCATTCGATTCTACTGGACTGGGAAAGAATACCGGATAGTACTCACTCTCTGGCTCGGTCTTAGATTGGTCCGTGTACCTGTCTAGATACTTCCTTAACCCATTATGACCTGAGATCAGATTCATACGAGGTTCCCACTGGACACACACTGGTCTGATGAACCCATTCTGACCCGAGATCAGATTCTAAAAAATGTCAGTCGTCCTTTCGATTTTTCAAAAAATAGCAGACCTACAAGCTCATAGCGCGCCACTCGGTGGCGCGCTATGAGCTTGAAGATCTGCTATTTTTCAATAGCTAAAGCATAGCATGATGCGAACACCAAAATGGGTTCCCGTTCAGAATGGCTTAATGTTAACGAAGTCCACACCCACAACACCAGAGGGAGTGCAACGAACCATGTATACAACCCAGATTCGGCACAAACAAGGGACTAAATTAATTTCGCTCCTATATGCCACCAAAATGTGGAACGCCCTACCGACAGTCATCACGACATGTGAATCCCTCGACTCCTTCAAAACTGCTCTCAAAGGGCACCTACGTACGGACGGCTGCAATTCGAAACTGGACCCTGTAAAATCTGAATGGTTTCCATTAGCAGCTACTTCCGAGTGAACTATAGCGAGACGAGTGAGGCTCCTCAAGGCTCACGCCTGGGACCTCACTTTATTTCGACCAGGCCTAATTACCGGTATGTAAAAACAACAAAGTACATTTCTGAACGAGGATGAAACGGATAATTTTCTTTGGTGCAAAAAATAATAAATATAATAGTGAAAGTGGATGCAAATCTTAATTTCTTTCATTGGAAGCCTAAACCTGCAGAAACCTTGGTATCATTATTGACTCAAATCAGAATGCAAACTCCCTGCACACCAAATCTATGACAAAATTGGCCTATTCTCATCTTAGAAATATAGCAAGGATTAGAGTGATACATGCAGGCTTCAAACGAGAGCTAGAAAAACAAGGTTCAGACCAGTGGTTTTCAATTGCAACACCAACCGGTCAAATCAAAAGGCCAAAGCACACCAAATAGTAAAAATAGCTGCTGCATTGTGAGCTTTTTAGATTAGCCATTTCCTAACATTTGGACATGTATAGAATCTGTCTCTGTATTGGGGAATAGGCAAATGGGTGTGCACAAAGCAGGGCCTACAAACAGTGAATAACAGTAAGTAAATGAAAAAATCGATTCTGTATACTAGTATTCAATTTTTTTTTTAAAGCTAAATTAGCACATCTACAAGCTCAAAACAACTATAATCACGGAAGCACCCATTAACCCATTCTGAACGGGAACCCATTTTGGTGTTAGCATCATGTTATGCTTTAGCTATTGAAAAATAGCAGATCTACAAGCTCATAGCGCGCCACCGAGTGGCGCGCTACGAGCTTGTAGGTCTGCTATTTTTGAAAAATCGAAGAACAACTGACATTTTTAGAATCTGATCTCAGGTCAGAATGGGTTAATCAGACCAGTGTGTGTCCAGTGGAAACCTCGTATGAATCTGATCTCAACCTGATCAATTACCCCAAAGTGTTTTTATTTATCTGTATTTTTAATGTCTTAAATGCATTTGTATTTTGTATTATGCATGCATTTATTTCAAGATTGCACCTGTTTTTATTGTCCAGTGTTATTTTTGTATTGTGTTGTATGTATTGTTTGTCATGGACCCCAGGAAGAGTAGATGCTACTTCGTTGGCAGCTAATGGGGATCCATCTGAATAAAGAATAAAACTGCTACTTTAGATGCTTTTGTGTGATCAATTAGGGCATTGATTTAGAACACATGGATATATATGTAGATACGGTTTCTGCCCAACAGTAACGATATTGTAATAATAATAATAATAATGTGTGGTTGTCACAAAATCCCAATAGGCACAACGTTTGGTTTAGACTGTACTGTAACAGTCGATATTCTCAGGGCTTCTCCAAAAAAAAGCACTTTAATTGGCAGCTACAGTAAAGCTCATTCAGAATTCTGCTGCCAGAGTTCTAAAACAAAGACACAACATTAAAAAGAAATAAACAAAATTGCTGAACATAATTATACCCCAATTCTCAGTTTCTATTTTAAAGGTAGAGTAAGTGATTTCACTCAAAAAACCTTAGGTTTCGTTTTTGGCTGTGGGACCTAAGCCTTCGTCCAATCAGGATAGAGAGTCAAAAACGAAACCTAAGGTTTTTTGACCCCCAGGGGTTAACTGGGGACAGGGAGGAACTCCTTATATGGTCAGCACACTCTATAGTAGAGAGGATTATCACAACAAAACAAAAAAATAAGTGATATTTGAATTAAGTGAAATCACTTACTCTACCTTTAATAATAGCTGGGAGTTTTCATGATAACCTCAGTTTTACTCATCGTAGCTTAGTTTTTATTTAGTTTCCATTTAGTTTTAGGGGAAAAAATGGGGTAAGTTGTAGTACTCAAGTAATAATGAATTAAAGTAATATATATCGGTCAACCCATTTTGGGCGGTAACCCCTTTTGGTGTTAGCATTATGTTATGCTTTAGCTATTTTTGAAAAATCGACTGACAGAAACATAGCTTTTTCAGGATGTAGAAGACATTTTTAGAATCTGATCTCAGGTCAAAATGGGTTAAAATATTAAGAAAAAGGATTACAACGCAACAATAAATCAGTGATCACTTTATACGATTCAATTCTATACTTCATTCATTTATTTATTAGAGGAGGGGCTGAAAAACATCCCATATTTGAGGTCAAACTCTTATGCATGTTGTGATATTTATGGTGTTGCCTTTATAATACCCCTTTCTTAATATTATGCTCTTTATAGTGATTTCATTTTGTCTACTATCCAGAGGCTATTTGAATTAGCCTCTGTGTTGAATTAGCCTCTGTGTGTGTATGAAATAAACGTGCCTTTGGTGTTGTTACAGAAACCCATTTATGCACTGTAGTCATTATCTATTAATTTAATGGACTGTATTTGACACAGTGAGTAAATTATTTCCATTTACTTAGTGGACTGTGAAGCACAAAATGTGCTTTAAATAATGCTATTCAAATTAAGTCTATTATTATCATTAGTAATAGTAGTAGGTCTCCTCGTCGGGTATAAATAATTACCTGTGGTGGCCTTGGTATTATTGTTTAACCCATTCTGACCTGAGATCAGATTCATACGAGGTTTCCACTGGACACACACACTGGTCTGATTAACCCATTCTGACCTGAGATCAGATTCTAGAAAATGTCAGTCGTTCTTCGATTTTTCAAAAATAGCAGACCTACAAGCTCGTAGCGCGCCACTCGGTGGCGCGCTATGAGCTTGTAGATCTGCTATTTTTCAATAGCTAAAGCATAACATGATGCTAACACCGAAATGGGTTCCCGCCCAGAATGGGTTAATTATTATAAGTAGGGTTGGTACAGTTACAAATCAGTCTATCTATAGTACAGTCAGTGCATGGAGTATACAGTGTGAGCAACACCAGAGGGAGTGCAACGAACTGGGAATGTCCTACAACCCAGATTCGGCACAAACAAGGGACTGAATTATTTTCGCTCCTTATATGCCACCAAAATGTGGAACGCCCTACCAACAGTCATTGAGACATGTGAATCCCTTGACTCCTTCAAAACCGCTCTCAAAGGGCACCTATACGGACGGCTGCAATTCAAAACTGGCCTCCTTAAAATCTGATTCCCTCCCCCACCGCCCACCCCTCACTGTATATGTTTCTTTTCCCTTTTTACCTCCTTTATGATGAATTCCTGTTCTGTTCTTTAACTAAATAGAAGTGTCTATTCGTACGTCTCTAAATGTTTTGATGAATTGAACAAGGTGGACCCTCTTGTAAACAAGTGTAATGCTTAATTGGGTCGTCCACTCACAGTTAACAGTCTTTGTATTGAGTTTGTGCTTGAAATGTATACTGTAATTCTGCAAACTGTTATATTTGTTGTGTGTATATATATATATATATATATATGTATTTATTTTTATATATTACTACTACTACTACTACTACTACGTGAACTATAAATTAACTTCAGAGTCCCTCATGGTCACTATACAGTCCAAGAGAAAACGACTTGACATTTGTTTTTGACACAAAACAAATTGAGGACTCGGGACTGTGTCTGTGTTCAGCGTCCGTCTCTGTGTCTGTGTCCAGGGGGACATTATGTATTAAATGTACTCATGCAGAATGTCCTATTTCAAGTTTTCCAAATGTATAAAAAAAGAATCTCGTTTTTTTTTCAAGTGTAGTTGCTTATTTGTTGTTTAGAACAGGAGTTGTCCTTGACATTTTTATGTCAAGGACACACACACACACACACACACACACACACACACACACACACACACACACACACACACACACACACACACACACACACACACAATATATACTGTGGTTATCAAAGTTATCAAAGTCATTTTGATGCTAACAAACACGCTGTCTGGTCCACTGCAAGAGAAGATTGATACACTGTGATGTAAATTGGTTTTTAATGTAATGAGTCTCGTGATGCAGGGTTGGTCTCTTAGATGAGTCCCAGAGACACTTGGGGCCGATTCATACTCCTATTTTACCGCTGTTTCGGCGCTGTAGTGCCAAAATGATTTCGGCTCGTCAGAAATTTTCAGTAGCACCGAAGAGTCGACTTTAGGACGGTACCCCCCCCCCCCCCCCCCCGAACCTCAAATGACGTCACATTGTAGGCTCTACAGAGCCGAACGGACTTTTATTCGGCTCTAAAATAGGAGTATGAATCGGCCCTTATGAGTCCCACTTCAACGAGTCATATTTTGCCATTTTTACAAATTGCAGCGTTTAACTCCCATTTCATTGGTTATAATGTGGTTATATTCATCTAGAAAACAGAAGAAATGATTATTATAACTTAAAGCTAGCAAAATAAACTAGAATAAAAAACAGTACAGTAGTGCATCCCGTGGATGCAGAGGTCGTTGTTTTATTTAACTGTGTTTTGGGATGCAAAATGCACCCTATATTTGAATCTCTGGTTACATTGAATTATTATCATTTTTATTTTGACTGAGGCTTGGATTGGAAGGGTTGTATTTTCTCCTCTGCAGTAACTCTGCACGTATCAGCTGTCTCATGCAGGGGGCCAAAGGGTTTGCACATCTGATGTTGCAGGTTAAACACTTTTTTTATTATCTTCTTTTTTATTTTCAATTTGTTTTTAGAAAGATCAGAAGCATGTTGACCTGCATGGCAAACCGGGAGACCATTTTTTAAATTATAATGTTTTGATAGCAAGTTCCAAAGGTGACCTTCACCATCTAACCCTTCTGATATTGCCTCAAGTCAGCATTAATCCATTTACGCCTGACGAAATAAATAAATAAATAAAAAGTCTTCTGAAAGAATATATATATATATTCAAAGATTTGTGCCACAATTTCACGATTTTTCAAAAATAGCAGACCTACAAGCTCGTAGCGCGCCACTCGGTGGCACCTGGCAGACACCTGGGAGTGTGCCGCGGGTTCGACTCCCGATCCCAACGGCCTTTACTGCATGTCACTCCCCCATCTCTCTCTCCCCATTCCCTGTCAGCCTACTGTATGTCCCTCCATAAAATATGAAGGCAAAAGACAAAAAAAACACCAAAAGGGGTTCCCGTCCAGAATGGATTAACCTTTCTGGGAGGGGGGGTTATTTATTTATTGTTAAATTTGTTATTTATATCCGGCCTCTAACGTGATGCCTACGATACGGACAGGGCCCGTCTAAAGCCTCTCAGTCAGCTGACACTTTTCTCGTTGCACTGCTTGACATTTTATCAAAATGCTGTCTGAGACAATGTGGTCCCACTCCCTCACTCTTGTTAGAAACGTCTGTGCAAATCTGTTCCATTCTAACGTTCCATCTATCACCGGCTTCAATATGCAAAGCCCTTCCCCCCCTCCCCCTCCTCCCCCAAGCCCCTTACTAATCCTCAAATCTTTATGATTTTGTACTAATGAACATTTTACATTTCTGCCATGGAGAGATAATAGGAGAGCTGTTGATATGACTGTACTATTGGGCATTAACCCATTCTGAACGGGAACCCATCTTGGTGTTAGCATCATGTTATGCTTTAGCTATTGAAAAATAGAAGATCTACAAGCTCATAGCGCGCCACCGAGTGGCGCGCTACGAGCTTGTAGGTCTGCTATTTTTGAAAAATCGAAGAACGACTGACATTTTTTAGAATCTGATCTCAGGTCAGAATGGGTTAATCAGACCAGTGTGTGTCCAGTGGAAACCTCGTATGAATCTGATCTCAGGTCAGAATGGGTTAAAGACCATAATGTATCTCTCTCTCTCTCTCTCTCTCTCTCTCTCTCTCTAAAAGAAAAATCTAATCAAAAAATCTAATCTCTCTTTCCTGCTTCGTCGCCGTAGGGTGGAAACGTCATGTCCAAAATTGTAACTTTTTCAGGATTCAAATTCAAAAGATCCACAAGCTCCTAAACCAGTTGTTAAGGTCCCTTCAGAGCGCTTCTTTCAGATTGTTATACTGTGGGGCCTGACGTCGACATTTAAAAAAAAAGTCTTCTAAATCCTGACAGTTTTCTGAAATACCTATGTTTCTATGTCAGTGCATGGTGTTCAATATTTCATGTCAAGGACCACCAGAATGATGTGCATTTGAGTTAAAAATCGTTCGCTCTGAAAGAATATATATTAAAAGATTTTAGGCACATTTCACGATTTTTCTTTTTTCTAATATATTTTTTATCCTACGATTTTGTAACCCATTTTTCACCCCTGTGTCAATCATCTACTGTGATCCTGGGCTCTACAAATCATCCGCCAACCTGGGGAGAGCAACGTACTTAACTCATGCTCATCCTCATACTCATCCTTTACACCTGACAGGGGGGAGTTTCCCTGGTTGGACGTAGCGCGTGAAAGGAACACGTTATTCCAACCAGTTCCTTTCCCCTCCATCAGGCGCCCCGGCTGGCCAGGGGGAGGCAGTTTAGAGACCAGGATCACTGCATGTTTTTGTGAGGGTACCTACCTTAGGGGTCGATTTTTCTAAAAATAGCAGACCTACAAGCTCATAGCGCGGCACTCGGTGCCGCGCTATGAGCTTGTAGATCTGCTATTTTTCAACAGCTAAAGCATAACATCATGCTTAAAACACCAAAAGGGGTTCCCGCCCAGAATGTGTTAAATATATTACACTGTTTAGACTGATGATGATGAGGTTCTTAGTTTGCCTATGATCCTAGATTAATGCATATTTTATGTAATATGTTGTGTTGTCCTTGCTTTACCGACTGTAAATCGCTCTGGATTATGATCGTCTGCTTATTAAACGGCCTAAATTGTGAATCGTTAAACGACATGCAGAGTTCACCTAAGTCTCTGTTCTGGTTGTGATCTGTCTGTTCTCCAACATCTGCACGCTTCCACCGGCTCAGATTACGGGAACACAAAGTAAACAACACATTATCTTATACCGTAATTATGCAGACAACACATATTTACATAAGCATATCGCCCCGGGGACTAAAGGTCCAATACAAACACTGAATAAATGCATTGAACACTTTGAAAACGATCGGATGTGCCATTATCATCGTCAGTTGAAAGTCAAAAGTGAAGTGAAGTGTTTTTTGGAGACATGAAAGAATTATAAAACAACTACAGTGTCTTTTTGTGCACAGCTGCATTCTGGGACCTTACCATTAGCTTTAGAAACGGGTAGATTCATTGGTACTCCTGAGGAGGACAGAGTCTGTCTAGTGTGTGATTTGAAAGAAATTGAAAATTAAATTCATTTTTTTGTTTTACTGCCCATTATATGAAGAATTAAGACATGTATTATTTTGTAAAATGACAACCATCTGTGCTGACTTTTTCTGGTTGGAGGACTATGAAAAACTGGAATTTTGTTTTAGGAAAGGTATTTTTTGCTTTGGCAGACTTTTTATGCAGGGCGTGGGAAATAAGGCAGAATGTTTTGTTTGT
This sequence comes from Protomyctophum bolini, assembly GCF_963924005.1. Classification (NCBI taxonomy): domain Eukaryota; kingdom Metazoa; phylum Chordata; class Actinopteri; order Myctophiformes; family Myctophidae; genus Protomyctophum; species Protomyctophum bolini. Next base: position 3,726,381 of record NC_137877.1, on the reverse strand, counting down.
GTAAAAGAAAAAAGGAAAAAAAAGGGAACAACAACAAAACAAATCTGTTTCTTGTACACAATGCAATATTGAAGCAATGATATGGTGTGTCCTGTAAGTCCATGTGGGCTGGGCGCCTTTGGTGCATGACACAAAAATAAAGAATCTATCTATCTATCTATCTATCTATCTATCTATCTATCTATCTATACACCGTAAGAATAAATCAAGGATTTATATCAAGGATTCACGTCTCAGGCTCGGCAGGTTTCAGCAAAAACAAATTGATCAGACAGCCTAAAACTAAGACGAGAAATGTTCGTCGACTACCTTTTTTCACTGGAGGAAAACTAAATAACTATAAGCTACGATGACTAAGGGTCGATTCATACTCCTATTTTAGAGCCGAATAAAAGTCGGTTCGGCTCTGTAGAGCCTACAATGTGACGTCATTTGAGGTTCGGGGGGGGGGGTACCGTCCTAAAGTCGGCTCTTCGGTGCTACTGAAATTTTCTGACGAGCCGAAATCATTTCGGCACTACAGCGCCGAAACAGGAGTATGAATCGGCCCTAAGACTAAATATATTGTCAATTTCGTCAACAAATAAAAACTAGATTAAAATGTTAGGAAGGGACTATAGTGGAAAAGATATCCAGTATAAGTCATTTTACACATCGTTGCATGCTGTAAATAGCCGATCTACTGTACAAGCTCGCTTGTATTATCGGCTATTTTCAGCAAGTGTAAAATCAGTCATCGCGACGGCATCAAGGCCCGCCAAAATACATTTTAGTCGACTAAATCAACTGTAGATTTAGTCGACTAAAATCGTATTATATTTAGTCGACTAAAACTAGACTAACACAAAAAGATTCCAGGTGACTAAAATGTGACTAAAACTAAATTCAAAATTTTGCTGCCAAATTCAAAACCAAGGTGCAGTTGATTGAGAACGCTGCTGCTCAAGAGTAAAGGCTCATACATAGTCTGGATTTTCGGTGGTGAGGTGACCACCGAACTACAACATGACGTCACTGAGGTGACAACCGAACTACAACATGACGTCACTGACGTGTACACCGAACTACAACATGACGTCACTGAGGTGACCACCGAACTACAACATGACGTCACTGACGTGTCCACCGAACTACAACATGACGTCACTGAGGTGACCACCGAACTACAACATGACGTCACTGAGGTGACCACCGAACTACAACATGACGTGACTGAGGTGACCACCGAACTACAACATGACGTCACTGAGGTGACCACCGAACTACAACATGACGTGACTGAGGTGACCACCGAACTACAACATGACGTCACTGAGGTGACCACCGAACTACAACATGACGTCACCGAGCCGCGGTGAAGAGCAAACCACCGCCACCGCTCCAGCCCTTCTCTCTGTTTTTAACTCACCACCGCTCAACGTCATTTCAGCTCCGGTGGTCAGCTCACCAACGGAGTGGTGGTCACCTCACCACCGGAGCGGTGGTCACCTCACCACCGGAGCGGTGGTCACCTCACCACCGAAAATCCAGACTATGAATGGGCCTTAACCCATTTTGACCCGAGATCAGATTCTAAAAATGTCTTCTACATCCTGACAGTTTTCTGAAAAAGCTATGTTTCTATGTCAGTCGTTCTTCGATTTTTCAAAAATAGCAGATCATCTACCGAGTGGCGCGCTACGAGCTTGTAGATCTGCTATTTTTCAATAGCTAAAGCATAACATGATGCTAACACCAAAATGGGTTAAGAGTAAGACCTTATACTAAGTCCAAAAAAGTGGATAACAATCCAATACACTTCTCGGATCTTTCCCCGTCTGTCAAATAATTGATTTAAAAAGAATAACACTACTTTAGTTTATAAAGCATTGAATAGTTCAGGGCCCACATTCATCTCTCTGACCTTCACCTGCTACACGCTGAACCGTCCACAGCTCACAGGTTGCCGTGGGGACCAAAAAGATCTGATTTCTTAACCCAGAGCCAAAGACTAAACGTGGAGATATAGCAGCCAGCGTTCATTCATCTTTCATGCACCACATATACTGTATCTGGAGAAAGTCTGCAACAACTCTGAGCTCTTCAGCACATTCCTTGTGCTGAAAGTGTATACTTATATTCTCTTATTTGTATGTTCTTATATTCTCTTACGTCTTTATAATTCCCTCCCGTTACACCATATGTCATATCATATCACCATGACTCGTTATATTTTTGATCGCTGAGAGTGGCTATATCAGTTTTAAGAAAAAGTTAACCCATTCTGACCTGAGATCAGATTCATATGAGGTTTTCACTGGACACACACTGGTCTGATTGACCCATTCTGACCTGAGATCAGATTCTAAAAATGTCAGTCGTTCTTCGATTTTTCAAAAATAGCAGACCTACAAGCTCATAGCGCGCCACTTGGTGGCGCGCTATGAGCTTGTAGATCTGCTATTTTTCAATAGCTAAAGCATAACATGATGCTAAGACCAAAATGGTTTCTCGTTCAGAATGGGTTAATTCCCTCCCTTTACACCATATGTCATATCATATCACCATAACTCGTAATACTTGTTATTTTGTTTTGATCGCTGAGAGTGGCTAAATCAGTTTTAAGAGAAAGTTAAAGTTGTTTTTGTTCACGCAGGAGATATAAAGAAGATATGAGCTATATATATATACACACTTATACAGATCCTGATATAATATGACATGAATAACTATTCTCCCAAAACACCTGAATTAATATTTATATTAATACAGGTAGTTGTTCTGACCAATAAATTGGTTGAAATAGGCTCTCCAGCCATGCTGGAATGTGTATGACAGACAGGCACACCTAGCCGTAAGACTTTAGGACGGATTTAATGCACATTTTCAGAGCAGCAGCAAAACTGTCTTAGAAAACAACAAAACTAAACAATTTAAAGAATAAATGACATTTTCCTCCTGGGTTAATAACAGCTGAATAGGACGGGGTAACTTTTTCTTAAAACTGATTTAGCCACTCTCAGCGATCAAAAAAAACAAAACAAGTATTACGAGTTATGGTGATATGATATGACATATGGTGTAACGGGAGGGAATTAAAGACATAAGAGAATGGTAGATTTATGTACTGTTCTTTATGAACTTTTAATTTTTTAAACCAATGACCTCTTCCTTCAGGAAAGGATTCCATATAAGCCTTCTGGCTTCTTCCTTTCCTTGCATTGTATTTTTGTTTCTTTGATATGTTATTGTCTATTTTTTGTACTATATGCTAAATAAATAAACCTAAACCTAAAGGTCTACGCTGCTGTATTTTAACAGCAGTTATTGTGGGGGTATTTGGAGTGCCAGATATTTTCTGTGGTGGTACTTTATACTTCAGTATAAAAAGGTTGAAAACCCTTTGCTACAGAGGAAAGGCCATGTGGGGTCACCAGAATGAGTAAAGGTTAATTCCCACGGGGAGCATGAATAATATGCACGACAGCAAATTCCTCGACAAATCCAGACAGTTTTACTTTAGAGCGGCAGAGAGATTGCCGACAGAGATTTAAACAAGGGATCACATGCAGGGCTCAATGTGGTCTCAACTGTACGCCCGCTGCTCAAATGGTGCTGATTCTTCCCTTCGGTGGGATTTGGAACAATATATACTTCAACGTTGGCTAAACATGAATTCTGGTCTAGCTTTGAGGACAGGTCACTAAAGTTGTAGCCTCGGAAAACCCAAACGTTTTTTATTTCCAGGGAGAAAGAAAAAAGTCTGGGGCCAATCGAGTCCACTTCAAATAGGCATAGAGTAGCGCAAACGTCGCTCACTCTCTGCTGATTTCTGATCGCCTGCACCTTTGTTAAATTGACGCACACACGCACACACACACACACACTCTCTCTGTCGCTCTAATTAATTAGTCTCATGTCACACAGCTGCGTCTACTGTAGATTCTCCCGGCGGATCCTGCTGGGAGCTGCCTCTGCCATAGTGGAGCACCCTAGGGTGCTGTAATGAAATTACAGTGCCTCAGAATACTTTGATAATATTTATAATTAATCAGTTCAGTTTAACCACTTAGACCCTTTGAAAGAAGGTTAGTCATAAGGTGCACGAACGCACGCACACACACTGAAACAATTTGTAGCATCGTAGACTACATTGTACATTTTGGTCCGTTTACAGCGTTGTAATCGCAAAGGAAGACGAGACTGTAGTTTCACAGACAAAGCTTTTCTTTTATATATATAAATTATGATAGGCTATTTGAACTTGGGACACCCCCCCCACCCTTTACAAGCACTTGGAATGTAGTAGTTGAGGCATTCAAGACAGATCAATATTGTGAAAATCTACAAGCGTATAGATTTTCAAATTTTTCTTTCTTATAAATTTGACAATGTGGGCAATGTTACTTTTGATGTAGTAATGATTTATATATCACACACACACACACACACACACACACACACACACACACACACACACACACACACACACACACACACACACACACACACCTCCATCTCAATCAGTTAGAATATTGTGTAAAAGTTCATTTTCTTCCATAATATATTTCAAAAAGTGAAACTTTCATAATAATTATATTCTCAATCCATTGTGCATGAAGTATTTAAACCCTTTTTTTTGTTTTAATCTTGATGAGGCGTACGGTACATCTCATGAAAATCAAAACATCCCATCTCAATGAATTATAATATTTTACGAGACACAAAACAGTGATGATTTAGGCCATGTTATCTCACTGTGAAAACGTAACAATGATTTCAAAACAGACGTCTTTTTAGAGTACTTTGTGCTTCAGTGTGTTGACAAGCTTCACGGAGATGCTAATTCTCCATTCCAGTTACAGTTCCATTTGGCAACTGCACACAGCGCCCAAACTTTTTAGATTTTCATGAGCTGTAGTATAGTCATCAAGATTAAACAAAAAAAAGGTATTAACCCATTCTGAACGGGAACCCATTTTGGTGTTGGCATCATGTTATGCTTTAGCTATTGAAAAATAGCAGATCTACAAGCTCATAGCGCGCCACCGAGTGGCGCGCTACAAGCTTGTAGGTCTGCAATTTTTTTTAAATCGAAGAACGACTGACATTTTTAGAATCTGATCTCAGGTCAGAATGGGTTCATCAGACCAGTGTGTGTCCAGTGGAAACCTCGTATGAATCTGATCTCAGGTCAGAATGGGTTAAATGCTTCACTTTATGCACAATGAATTGAGAATATAATTATGAAAGTTTCACTTTTTGATTTTCTTTATGGAAGAAAATGAACTTTTACACAATATTCTAATTCATTGAGATGGAGCTGTGCGTGTGTATGTGTGTGTGTGTGTGTGTGTGTGTGTGTGTGTACAGCAGGGGTGCCCAGACTTTTTTGACTTGAGAGCTACTTTCAATATGATCTGAAAATTGTTTAAAGAACATGACAAACAGACTTAGAATGGGAAATATAGAGGGGGAAATGGAAATACTTTTTGTTTTTGTATGTAAACTTTCTAATGCTACTGATCTTTGTGCTCAACACTCTTGAAAACAAAGCAATCTGTTGTGGGTTAACAAACAGGCCATTTTTATGTCAATCAAGTCACCTTAATTCAAGTGTCAGATGCCAAATTATATATTTTTTATATATATAAATTATATATGTTTTAGGACCATGTCATGTGATCTACCTTGCACACCCTTTGTGATCTACTGGTAGATCGCGATCTACCTTTTGGGCACCCCTGGTGTACAGTATATATATGTGTGTGTGTGTGTGTGTGTGTGTGTGTATATATATATATATATATATATATATATATATATATATATACAGTATATATCTCCCTGTGGAACCAGTGCCCTCGGCCATGAGATCTGACATACAGACAACAATGACCATTGAACTGAGAACAAAGGTTTGAGATAATTAGTTATTCCTACCAGTTCTTTCATTCTTTTATTTCATTCTTTGTACAGGTTTTGATTATTAATCATCTTCGTTCAACGCTCACTGTATAGTTGACATGAAACCGCTAACATTTTTTTTTTCAATTTCTGCATTCCATTTTTAATGAAATTTGGTCTTTTATAATATGATGATGCCAAATGGCTCACCTGATAGACAGCCCCTTGTTCCGTCTTTTTTACAAAGAACAAAAAGCCTACTTCAGAGGAGGATATTCGTGTTCTTAAAGAAATTGGTCTTTTATAATATGATGCCAAATGGCTCACCATTTTTACAAAGAACAAAAAGCCTACTTCAGAGGAGGATATTCTTGTTCCTCAGAGGATATGTATTCCGGGGCAAGTGGATCCAATTTCAAATCATGATAAGTTCAGCGCTATAGTCTCTTTAGCTTACCGGGGAAATGTGTTCCACTTGTATATCAGTACAGAATACGGATATCAAAAAAACATTTGCATATCAGCATCTTAACCCATTTTGCGCGGGAAAACACCCTTTTGGTGTTTTAAACATTATACGTTATAATTTAGCTATTGAAAAATAGCAGATCTACAAGCTCATAGCGCGCCACCGAGTGCCGTGCTACGAGCTTGTATAGGTCTGCTATTTTTGAAAAATCGAAGTACGACTGACATAGAAACATAGCTTTTTCAGAAAACTGTCACGATGTATAGAAGACATTTTTAGAATCTGATCTCAGGTCAGAATGGGTTAAACCCAGTATACTTTGTTGACCGGGTTGGGGTGCCTCAAGGGGTTACAATCCACAAGCTCACAAAGCGCTGCAACACAATCTGCAATTTCTTTGCCAAACGTTTGCCTACAGTATCTTTGGAGACTATAGGTTCGCCTATACAGTATATATTATGACATGACCAGAATATTGATGTGACTAAATAAGCACATATACAGTACCATCCTTTCCATGTCTTGGCATTTGAGACATGCATGGGCCCAGTATTGTTATAGAGCGCCGCAGTCCCTCCCCCTTTCAGAAAAACGAGTGACCCAGGAAATGAAAACCCAATGCATTCTCCCATCGGCACTTCTTATTTAATTTATTTAAAGACGGTTACGCCGCGGACAAAGCCAACTCGGATCGTGACAAATCATGACAATGAACACAATGTTTTGGGCCGATCAAATCATTAGAAAGAAGAAAAGAAAGTCAGGATACAACACTATTTGTTTTGTTTTTAGTCTTATAAATCATTTGATCGGCCCAAAACATTGTGTTCATTGTCATGATTTGTCATGTTGATTGATATGTATTATTACTATTTTAATAATTATAATAAATGTGCATAAAATTTGCAAAAATAATTATAAATATATATTTACATAATTTCCCCTGATAAGTCCTAGTAGTAAAAAGTATAGTAGTAAGGTTGAAATCTGTTTTTAGCAAGTAGAAATGCATCCCGGTTTTACAGGGATAAACTAAAGTTATCCAGTCCTAATGGAAAACCACGTTTTGCCAAGACATACACATCTTAAAGATTTACATATTTACGTACCGTAATGTAAATGGTAAAAAGTCGTGCATTACATTCACCCACACACATTCATACACCGTTGGTGGAGGAAACCATGCAAGTCACCAACCTGCTCATCGGGCGCAATTAGGAGGTTCAGAGTGTTGCTCAAGGACACTTCGACGCTAACTCTGGGGGAGCCCACAGTGATCTAACTGGGAACCTCAAGGTTTCCTCACGGCTCCCAGTAGAATCAAAGGTTACAATGGCTAGACTAAACATGGTCCATAAAATGAAATACGGAGAGGTCCCAGAAGTTTTAAGAACATGTTTCAGGTAAACGAGTTACACAACCATTTCACCAGAGCCAGTATTGCACATGTGGTGCTCCCTGCTTTTAAAAGTTAAGTGGGCAAAGGCTCATTCATTTATATAGGAGCCACACAGTGGAATAGCCTGGAATCCAGTGTTAAACTGACCTCCAATTTGAGGACATTTAAACGGAAGACAAAAAAATGGCTACTGGAAAAGGTTCCCCTATAAAGAGTGATGTACTTGTTGTGTTGTGTATGTAATGTATAATGTACTGTTATGTATTTGTGATGTATTTTAAAGTAGTGTTCAGTGTGAGAGGACCTCAGTGGAAATAAGTCTTTGGACTTTTCTGTGTAATCCTTGAATCGCTGATTATAATGTTGTATTATGATTGCTTTTCTAAATAAATCAAATCAAATCAAAAATACGGCTGCTCTTCCGGCAACTCTACCGCTGAGCCACTGCCACCCCCATTAATATGACAATAAGAGCAAGGTGCTACTGTACTTATATACTGAAAAGTACAGTAAGAATATCAATCAGGGTGCCAACAATGTTTGAGAACCATGCACTGCACTACAGTACACAATAACTATCGCTATGCTGTGTTTCAAAACAACATTAACCCATTCTGAACGGGAACCCATGTTGGTGTTAGCATCATGTTATGCTTTAGCTATTGAAAAATAGCAGATCTACAAGCTCATAGCGCGCCACCGAGTGGCGCGCTACGAGCTTGTAGGTCTGCTATTTTTGCAAAAATCAAAGAACGACTGACATTTTTTAGAATCTGATCTCAGGTCAGGATGGGTTCATCGGACCAGTGTGTGTCCAGTGGAAACCTCGTATGAATCTGATCTCAGGTCAGAATGGATTAAGAGAGACCAGGCCGCGCCTTCCCCCTTAACTGTACATTTTGTTTATTAATGCAACGTTTCGGTCACCCCGACCTTCAACGAGACATCCTTTTCTAAATAAGCCAGCTCTCTCCCCCCCCCCCCCCCCTCTCTCGCCTGTTTACCATCCCTTGTGTATTCAAAGAGAAAAACGAAAGAAAAACACCTTCACCTGCACCCGCCAGCCAAAGCCACAACAGAACATCATTAAAAACTGTGGAGACAGTAGACACTAGAATTATAATAAGACTCCCCCCATCTACCAATCCATGCAGACATATTCAACCCAACCACTGCTCGACTCCCATCGAGACCACCAATTTGGAGGAACCCCCCATCAGCTGAGAGTCCAATGAGGTCCCAAACAAACACCTGGTGTCAGACCCCAACCAACAGGTCCCTGGTACCACCCTCCCAAGGAGACAGTGGTCTACGCTCAATAGATTCAGGACTGGACATCATGGCCCCTGCTTGGCCAGCCTCCACAAATGGGGCAGTAGCCCAAGCCCACTGTGTGCGTGTGGTGAAGAGCAAACTATGGAGCACATCATAGAAGTTTGTCCTCTCCAAAGACTGGAAGGAGGATTAATCACCCTCCATACAGCAGACCAGGAGGCAACCGCTTGGCTTAAGGACTTTGCTTTCGCTAAATAAATAAAAATAACTATAATTATGTCTGCAGTGTTGATTTTGTCAACTATGACGAAAAATGTCCATTGAAAACTAAATAAAAACAAATCTATGACGACTAAAACTAAGATATTAGTTATATTATAGTTATATTATTATAAATAAGATATTATTGATAATCTTGTCAACAGATAAAACTGGACTAAAATGTTAGGGAGTGGCTATACTGGTCTGGAGAAGAGATCCAGTAGAACTAGTTTGGTTTGCGTGCGTGTTGCACTCTGAACATAGCAGATCTACAAGCTCGGGTGACGTGTTGTGAGCTTGTAGATCAGGTAAAATCAGGTATTACGACGGCTGCCGATAAAATATTTACTTTGTTGACAAAATAAACTGTAGATTTAGTCGAGTAAAATCGCATTGTATTTAGTCAAACTAAAACTAGATGCTAAAACATTTCAGATGACTAAAATATGACTAAAACTAAATTACATTTTATTCAAAAGACTGACAAAAAACTACATGCTGTCAAAATCGACAATGGCCGCCTGGCTGTTGCCAGGATCACAATCAGAACCACTCAGAATCAGAACCACTCTGTTAGTGAGACATTTCACCATGTTTTACAGTGTCCAAGAAGATGAAGCAATTATCTCCGGACTACCAACGAGGGAGGATAGGCCTCACAGAGTGCAACAGAACACATTCATTAAAGCCCTCAGCATGGCTCCTCAGAACAGCTGTTAGGATGGAAGGTGTGGAGGCGTCTCAAAGCCTTCTTTCGGAAAGCCAAATCACTTTAGACATTTTGGCCAAACTACGTTAGACCAGTGCTTCCCACCCAGGCACTGGGTTTATTGGGGGCCCATTTTGGGGGTCACAAACACATGTTTATGGGTCGTTAGTTAAATATCCCTATTTTTTTTTTATGTTTCCTAACCCCCCAAAAGGAAACACTTATTTCAAAAAGGTTTTCAAAAGTGATGATATTATTGTGACAGAATGTGTTCAGAATGGTGGAGCTGTTGCCCCAGTAACCTGACTCCTGATAAGCTGTTGAAGATGGATGGATGGATGGATGAAGTACTCGCGTAAAAGTGTTAATACTGCAATGTATAATACTCTGTTACAAGTAAAAGTCCGGAAACAAACAAACCTATTGGCATCCAAATGTACTTAATGTATAAAGTAGTCATTGTGCAGAATGTCCCACTTCACAAGTTTTAAAATAAAAAAACTCACAAGCTCACATTGTGTCGCATCGTGATGCATTGTGAGTTTGTAAATGGGCCATTTTTAAATGGCAGAAATATAATATAGGGCTGTTAATGTAATGTAAATAATCAAAATCCACAAAGTAGCTAGTAGTAACTAAGGTTTTCAAATAATTGTAGTGGAGTAGATCGAGTCAAACTTTGCAGCTTTTGCATCTGCTGGTGTGAACGCAGCAGCATAACACCTGGCTGAGCGACAGCCTCCATGCAACGACTAAATGCAGCTGTTTTGAAACTGGACAGTCTCAAAACAGACTGGACAGTACATGTCACTAACAAGACTCTGTATGAGGGATTACCAAAGGGTGAGCCGGAAAATAGCAGACAGGAGAATGAGACTATAGCAGGACACACTGCCAAAGACATCAAGAACAGCCAGCCAGGAAACTGGTGCTCTGGGAACCAACACACGGGCATCGATCACGAGGACGCCCCGCGCTAACATACGTGGATGTACTCAAGAGCCATTCAGGAGTGCAAAGTACCAACGAACTGACCTTTTATCCTCCTCGATGTCTTCTCCGTCTTTCAGCCAGCCGACGTCTGGAGGAGGCTCTCCGCTGATCTCAGCCCTGAGCGCCACCGTGGTTCCCCTCTTGACCTTCATGTTGGGCCTTTGGTGACCTTGGCAGGAACTGGGAGAACAAACAAACATGGGTTCAAAGGTTATTTTATTGACCTTCATGTTGGCCGGGCCTTTGGTGACTGACTTTGTCTCATTGCAGCATGCATTAAACAGCAAACTGCTACTAAATTAGCCACAAAACCAATTAAGGCCATGCTATTTTCTCCAAATACCCTAGTCAATGTCCCCTCAAATATCACCACTCTGGATGGAGTATCCATCGAATGGGTTGAGTTGTATAAATATCTTGGGATTTCGGTTGGACAAAAACTTCAAAGTCAAACAACACATTGACTCCTTGGCAAAAAAGCTTAAGTTCACGCTGAGTTTCCTCTACAGAATGAAGTGCTGTTTTTCTAATGCTTCTCGCAAAAAGCTGGTTACAGGCCTCTTCCTGTCGCAGCTTGATTATGGAGATACTGTCTACCGCTTTGCTAGTTCCTCAACTCTGAGCAAACTCCACCCCCTGTTTCATGCTGCATTGAGGTTCATAACCAACTCCCCCTGTAGGACTCATCACTGTACTCTGTACTACCCCCTAGTGGGCTGGTCCTCCTTAACGTCTTGCAGGTTGCTCCATTGGTATATTCTCACTTATAAAGCCATTCTTGGTAATCTCCCACTTTACATTTGTTCTACATTTGAACTTGTCCAAAACTCTCTCAACCTCAGATCAAATGCTTGGCACGTCGTGCCTCCAACTAAATCTGAGGCTGGAAAAAAAGCCTTGCGTATTTCAGACCCTGGTCTTGGAATGACCTATAAGACCAGACTCAAAGTGGCTGCTGTGATTCCCCATAGTGAGCTTTAAAAGGATTTCCATCACGGGGCACACTCCCCAAACACTGCTCCTGCTTTGACGTGTAGCAAATGTTCTCTTGCTTTTTAGTTTACTAGCAAATTTAGTTGATTCGTTTTATTTATTTATTAGTCTTTATTGGTTGCATAACTAGACGTAGCTCCCTTTGATCTTCTTCGGTAGTGGGTTCTGTAATTATGAGCATTGTATGTTTGTCCTGTTATTGTCTTGTATTTATTGTTACTGGCAGAGATGTGTCTCTTGGCCAGTTCACACTGTGTAAAAGAGACTTCTCTTGGCAATCAATCAATCAATCACTAATAATAAGCCCCAATATCATGGTATAGCACTGTGGTGGCGTTTGAGTCTTAGCTGGAGCTTCCGTCCCACTCCCTATAAGTCGACTCATTGGCTCATGTCATCTGATGTGTCATCGCCGCTTACATAAAAAAGCTTGAACTGTCAGAGCCCATGATGATGTCTCTGACGGAAGGCTATGAATGCCAATGAGGGCTGATTGCTGCAGAGTTGCATCAAGAATGATGTGTCCCACAGAGAGAGAGAGAGGCAGAGCGTCTGAAAAAATACATTTAATCATTCCAGTTGTACTGGGATATTTCTTTCTTTTCTTTCTTTTGTAAAAGGGGAGGTGGGAGGGGGGTGTGGTGGAGGGGGGTAATTCAGAGGTAGACTGATAGATTATGTAGTGCATAATATAATATTAATAAAGTACATTTACATTAGACGCTTTCAATACATTATCCCATTTGGGGCGGGAGCCCCTTTTTTTGGTGTTTGAAGCGTTTAAGCGTTTTAATATGTTGTGCTTTAGCTGTTGAAAAAATAGCAGATCTACAAGCTCGTAGCGCGGCACCGAGTGCCGCGCTACGAGCTTGTACTGTAGGTCTGCTATTTTTTGAAAAAAATTGAAAATGTGGTCGAAATGTTTGAATATATTCTTTCAGAGCGAACGTTTTTTTAACTCAAATCTTAGCTTGACAACATATTTTGAGATGGGGGTCGGTGGTCAAAAACATATCATTGTGGGGCTCCTTTGACATGAACAAGTTTGAGCACCGCTGACATATAGAAACATGGGGTTTTGCAGAAAGAAGACATTTGTATAGAATCAAAGCTCAGGACAGGTCCAAATGGGTTATGATTTGAGCCCGGCATGACGACAATGCTGGACAGATGATGAACCGGTGGCTGTCAGTACTACTCTGTGCGTGAACCCTGCAGCTTGTCACCACCATACAGCGCCGTTTCTCAGCTCATTATAAACCCGAGCTGCAAATGTCTCTCTTCGTTTAACCCATTCTGAACGGGAACCCATTTTGGTATTAGCATCATGTAATGCTTTAGCTATTGAAAAATAGCAGATCTACAAGCTCATAGCGCGCCACCGAGTGGCGCGCTACGAGCTTGTAGGTCTGCTTTTTTTGAAAAAAATCGACTGACATTTTTTTAGAATCTGATCTCAGGTCAGAATGGGTTAATCAGACCAGTGTGTTGTCCAGTAGTGGAAACCTCGTATGAATCTGATCTCAGGTCAGAATTGGTTTAATCAGACCAGTGTGTTGTCCAGTGGAAACCTCGTATGAATCTGATCTCAGGTCAGAATGGGTTAAGTAAATTGCATCTTATGTGAGACGACTTTTCAAGAGTCTCGCTTGTCAATCACGACGATGATGCAACCCGGCATCAACGTGTCAGGGGAGTTATTTTATTTCAAGCTCCTAGTAAATTAATTACATTATTCTCCCCTTTTTTTTATTTATTTCTTTTGTTTGGATTTTTAACAAGTAACAACTGTCAGAATAAATCATTGTACACCAGTGATTTATCCCATTCTGGGCGGGAACCCCTTTTGGTGTTTTAATAACTAAAGCATTATGTTATACTTTATCTATGGAAAAATAGCAGATCTACAAGCTCATAGCGCGCCACCGAGTGGCGCGCTACGATCTTGTAGGTCTGATATTTTTTAGAAAAATCGTGAAAATGCGGCACAAATCTTTGAATATATATATTCTTTCAGAGCGAAGGTTTTTTTTTATTTCGACGTCCGGCCTAGATGGGTTATTCTGAACATAACCTCATTTCATGGTTATTCCTCAACTAGTCTACAGTATATATACCCAAGGATGCGCAGATTGCACACAACGCCCAACGTGCCCAACTTGGGACCATAAGACCCACAGATAGCCCGTGGCAAAGATGCTAATAATATGGCAACAATGAGATCTGTATTTATTGGCAGGTCTCTGCATCATGCCAACGGTCAATGGAGATGTGCAGCTTCAGATCGACTCGCCAAGACACTGAGGAGGGAGAAACAGGCATGAGAACGTCTGGTCTGCTATGTTTATATTGTTTATATGCTATTGTTGCTGTCTGTCGTCTGGTCATGGTGAACAACCCATACAGTACCAGTAAGACGTGCAAATGCGGGAAGCGAATGCAGCTCGTACATATTCACCATGACTCATGCGTTCGTGTGTCTGTGCCCTTTGTGCCCATATATGGAGCTGAGTGATTTGTTTGTGATTGATGCAACACACTCCATATTTGGACGTAGCTCCATATATGGGCACAAAGGGGGGACACACGCACACACAGACACACAGACATGATCTGCTAGGTCTCATAGTAAGTGCTCACTGCGTTCGCAACTAACTCAATTCGCGCCAGCATTAATTCAATCCCTCGATAGCGTATTTCCAAGGTTTTATCGCGCGTAACACTTACTTTGAAGTGCCAAATATCCGTAACCAAATGTTACAATGACAAACTGCTGTGTGTAGCGACAACATGCCCGGATGTTGTTGTGTCGGAAAAAGCTGGAAAAGGCCGACTGCGAGTGTCAGCCCGCCTGCTATACAGCCCGTTGAAAACCCTTTGTATTCACCAGAAACGGCCCCCTCAATGTCACCTTTCTGAGATTACAGAGCTGTGAATGGTGGGCTTTTTAGACTGGAAGTGGATGCTCTCGCATGTTCCTCATTTCTGGCGGACTCCGTGCTAATACTTTAAGTTAGTTAATTATCTGTGTGTTTTTGAGGGCCTCGTTAACCCATTCTGAACGGAAACCCCTTTTGGTGTCAGCATCATGTTATGCTTTAGCTATTGAAAAATAGCAGATCTACAAGCTCATAGCGCGCCACCGAGTGGCGCGCTATGAGCTTGTAGGTCTGCTATTTTTGAAAAATCGAAGAACGACTGACATTTTTAGAATCTGATCTCAGGTCAGAATGGGGTTAATCAGACCAGTGTGTTTCCAGTGGAAACCTCGTATGAATCTGATCTCAGGTCAGAATGGGTTAATATCTGTGTGTTTTTGAGGGCCTCGTTAAATTCCGTGTCAATACAAAATAGATCAGATCTACTGTACGACTTCACAATTCCTCGCAACGCGAGGACCAATGTTTTTGTATAGTTTGTTGATTACTTCGATCTTTATTTTCTATCCATCTCTGTTTTTTGTTCTTTTTTTTTTAAATAAATTGTCACTTCACTGTCATCTGGGGATCCACAGAAATATAAAACTGAAATTTGCCGATGCCAATTATTATGACAGATTAGTACATAATACGTCCTGAAACGTCATAAGGATTGGAACCGAGAGGTGCCTTAGACGTCTGTGGACGTCCTAGCGACGTCCAAACGACGCGGGGCGAGATAATAATATTCAGAATAATTACTTCTTTTTTTTTTGGCATTTCGCTTTTCTCTTGCCGTATGCTAACGCTCTGTGAAACTATTAGCTTGTCATTGACTCCCATGTTAGCGCGGCGGAAAGAATGACTCGTATCTCCTGATCCAGGGCGCTCTCCGTGGTGATGAATGGATCGATATGCTGGCGCTGCGTTTCTGCTCCTCATCCGTCTCTCCCGCAAAATATGAACTCTTTTTGGAGCGTATATAAATATATTAAGATGATCGGAGATTTTGAGGTCACTTTGTCAGTCAACTTTTTGATGCAGTTCCGGTACTAAATGTGTTAATATCTAGAGTTTGCCGATTGTGGCAGACTCTAGACTCTAGACTCTGGCACAGCTAAGCCTGTGAGCTGGATGAATATACCCTCAGCAGTCGTATTGTTCTGAATTATAAGGCCCAGGAAAAAAAAGGAGACATAGAAAAGACACAAGGCTTGTGTCTAGTGTCTATAATGTTAACCCATTTTGGACTGAGGTCGATAAAAAAAGCTTCTAAATCCTAAAAAAAAAAAGTCAGTGGTGCTCAACCTTTTTTATGTCAAGGATCCCCAGAATTATCTCTATTGGGACACGGACCACCATCTCAAAATATGTAGTTCCAGGGACCCCCCTCCCAGAAGTCAATATTTTAGTTAAAAATGTTCGCTCTGAAATATATATTCAAAGATTTGCAGACCCCCTTTTTCACGACTTTTCAAAAATAGCAGACCTATACCTTGTAGATCTGCTATTTTTCAATAGCTAAAGTAGAACTGAATGCTTAAAACACCAAAAGGGGTATCCCGCCTAAAATGGGTTAATGTAGAATAAGTTAAGGGTATACCTATCAAAATGTATTACACCAATAATCTCCCCTCTCCTCCCCTCCTCCTCCCCATCTGTCCATTCTCAGTGGCATCAGTCCAGTCTGTTTACTGCTCGTCCTCATAAACAGTTATCAACACAGCAGCCGTTTAACCCATTCTGACCGGGAACCCATTTTGGTGTTGGCACTATGTTATGCTTTAGCTATTGAAAAATAGCAGATCTACAAGCTCATAGCGCGCCACCGAGTGGCGCGCTACGAGCTTGTAGGTCTGCTATTTTTGAAAATAATCGAAGAACGACTGACATTTTTATAATCTGATCTCAGGTCAGAATGGGGTTAATCAGACCAGTGTGTGTCCAGTGGAAACCTCGTATGAATCTGATCTCAGGTCAGAATGGGTTAGAATGATCAAACGGAGACATAAACGTATTGAGCAGCTCTGCTGGGGGCGTGGGGACTCATCACATCCGCCACAGAGCACAGTTCAATTCCATGTCACTGCAGGGTACCCTGTGCTGTCATCTGGCATCCAGGTCCACTGTCATGTCGTCCCCCGTCCCCCACACAGCTAAAAACTCAGACTGTATTCACATTCTGTCCCGGCAGCTTAATAATGCATTAACCCATTCTGACCCGAGATCAGATTCATACGAGGTTTCCACTGGACACACACACTGGTCTGATTAACCCATTCTGACCTGAGATCAGATTCTAAAAAAATGTCAGTCGTTCTTCGATTTTTCAAAAAATAGCAGACCTACAAGCTCATAGCGCGCCACTCGGTGGCGCGCTATGAGCTTGTAGATCTGCGATTTTTCAATAGCTAAAGCATAACATGATGCTAAAACGGAAATGGGTTCCCGTTCAGAATGGGTTAATTCCTTATTCCTGCTGTGAGTGACATGTTTGCTCCACTGCTTCAAACATGTTGGACTGAATGGTGTTAGAACCTCCTTAATAGTTTCTGGTTTGAGTGATCAGATCATTTGAGTGAACTCTTGCTATAGCTACTTATTTCTGACACACTAGTATCTCTTTGAGAAGGGAATTAGAAGCTGCACATCCGAAAAAGGAGCTGGAGTTTATTTGAGTCTATTTGTGTAGGGAAAAAAACTCCAAACAGGAGCAGACTAAAGTTCTCAAACTCTGCCCGAACCCGACCTGGCTCCGACCGGTACCGACCCGACGTTTTCGGGCCGGGCCGTGCCGTGCCCCCACATTACGCTAATTAGTCGGGCCGGGCTGAGCCTCGGGCTCAGTGATTTTCCATGATTTTTGGAGGCGGGGGGCTTGTTGGCGCAGTATGCTGGCATTTCAGACTCGGAGTCTGAAATGCTGAGATACTGAGATACTGACTGTGCGCAGGCATGAACAGAGAGACGTCTCTCTGTGGGGTGGATGCATATACCGCTGGCTGGCCTCTGGTTTGCGGCGGAACCGAATGAGCTGCTTCAGTTCATATGCTAAATGTTTTATCAAATCAATCGGATTATCACAACGATAGCTGAAAAAGCGTCAGGTTTTCCGTTTTCGTCATGTTGTATACAGTTGCACTGAGCTATCTCGTTAAACCCAGCTGGCTGCGATATAATAACCTAATCATTAGGCCTAATCAACGTCATATAGTCACCAACCGATCCATATGAATGATATGATTCTGTAGTGTATGATAAACCACGCAATGTTACAGTCCACTGCAGGGTATTTGATTTCCAAAATGATTAGTATTATAACCTCCGTCCCTCGTTATATCTGTGCCCAATTTAAAATAACAGATCTGTAAGCTGTCGAGACACGTCATGAGCGGATGCGTGGATGGTTTGTAAACTTTGTAGGCTAATGTTTGTTCTTTTGGACACCGAACGGGGACGATACTTGGGGCTCCAATTTCGTCTATAATCTTTCTAAATACACGTATGCGTTGCCCGTTAGTGCTATATTGCTTCATATCCTTGAAGTCTTACTTGTGCTGCATCGCCCAGAAATGTATTTCTGGGCATAACAGGTTTTATTAATATCGCCTGACTACGTGGAGTCTTGGACATAATAGCTGCTTCACTTCAGAGGAAACTAAGGGGAGCTACTCACCACTCCTACACTGGAAATGGAATCCATTAGAATGATATGGAAATGGAACATTAACAGTCTAACGTGAGCTACTGTACATAAATCCTTTATTTCGGCGATAAGTCCATTGAACTCCGTTCACCCTCTCACACAGACACACACTGAACCACGGCGCGTGCCGCTGCGCTGGCCATTAAAGTGACGTTATTTTTATTTGGTCTGGATTTATCAGGCTTCGGGCCTATAACATTATGGTAATCTTTAGGGTCGGACCGAGCTTCGGGCCGACCCAGTTAGGGCCGGGCCGGGCCTGCCTTAATTTTTGGGCCCGTTGAGAACTTTAGAGCAGACTAGTCAGAGAAGTAAAGGGTTTTTAAACCCATTAAGTAAGACCTAAGGCCGATTCTATGAATGCCTTCTAAGCCAGTGGTTCTCAAACCTTTTTATGTCAAGGACCCACAAATGTATATACTGTAATGGCCACGGACATCTGAAAATGTTTTGTGCCAGGGACAGCCAGAAGAAAAGATGTTATTAAAAATATCTAGTTTACACTTTCAAGACTTTTCTATCTGCTTTTTAGAGAACCACTGTTCTAAACCAATGCTCTGAATCCTGTATTCTGAAAAAACTTGTAGAATCTAAAACGACACAGATGCTTTCCTGCCTGGTTTTAATGGGTTGTTGTGGTAAAGACATTCGCTCTTCATTTACGTTCATGTTTGAACATGATTTGTATTGTTGTGCCTTCATTATTATTTTTTGGTTCCCTTCTTAACCCATTTTGATCTGGGAACGATTCTACAAATGTCTTCTACATCCTGACATGTTTCTATGTCGTTTGTCTTTCTCAAACATTTTCATGTCAAGGACCCCCAAGTATTTGGCCGCTGACCCCCATCTGAAAAATGTGTTGTTCCAGGAACTCCCCCAGAAGCAAAGATTTAAGTTAAAAACGTTGGCTCTGAAAGAATATATATTCAAAGATTTGCACTGCATTTTCACGATTTTTCAAAAATAGCAGAGCTACAAGCTCGTAGCGTGCCACTCAAGCTTGTAGCTCTGCTATTTTTGAAAAATCGTGAAAATGTAGTGCAAATCTTGTAGGTCTGCTATTTTTCAATAGCTAAAGTAACAGAATGCTTAAATCACCAAAAGTGGTTCCCGTACAGAATGGGTTAAATTTGAGTAAGCAAATCTTGAACATGTTGTGTTTGTGTCTTTGCTCAGCCAGAGAAGAGACAGCAGCAGGATGTGTTCCAGGACTGGTTTGAAGAGGCAGACTCTGGCCTAGTTGCTGTGGACGTGTTGGGAAAAATATAGTGCCTTACAATTTGTCAGGAAATCGGGTTTTATGCAACAGTACCGCCTCGGGGGCAATCTCTCTCTCACCATCCTACATCGTCCAGAGCAGGAGTTTTCAACCTTTTTATACTGAGGAATAAAGTAAAGTACCACCACAGAAAATATCTGGCACTCCAAAAACCGCCACAATAACTGAAAATACAGGAGCGTAGACCTGCCCCATCCTATTCAGCTGTTATTAACCCAGGAGGAAAATGTCATTTATTCTTTAAATTGTTTTGTTTTTGTTCCATTCCTAAGACAATTGTGCTGCTGCTCGGAAAATGTGATTAAATCCGTCCTAAAGTCTTACGGCTAGGTGTGCCTGTCATGCTCATTTCAGCATGTCTGGAGAGCCTATTTCAACCAATTTATTGGTCAGAACAACTACCTGTATTATATTAATACAGGTTTTTTGGGCGACAGGTTTTTTGGGCGAATATTAATACAGCTGTCAGTGCTACTCTGGCGTGAACCCCGCTTGTCACCAGCGCCAGAGGGGGTCTCAAGTACCACTAGTGGTACCAGTACCAGTGGTTGGGAACCCATGGTCCAGATGGTACCAGTACCAGTGGTTTGGAACCCATGGTCCAGAGTAATGAAACTTGATGAAGGCCAGAGCCACGCGTGCAGAGAATTATTCCACTTTTTTTTGAAGCAAAAATGTGAAAAAGCCAGCCAGATGTTTTGACTGAAAACCTGGAAATGTTGAATGCAGGAGCCATGTGGCCTAAACCTGTGTTCCTTAGGTTGGCAACGCCTTTTTCACGTTCTCCCTCTTCAATACTGTGTGTAGGTACAGTAACAGTTCGGCACAGAGCATTGCTAAAGGAGAATTCCAGATTATCCTGCAGGGCACCATTTCATTTAGGATATATGATCCTGTCGGGAGCGGATGATAATCGTTACGTCTTGTTGTAGTGTTGTTTTGTAGTCGACAGGCAGGAACAACGGGGCGGCAACTTCCTTTTCCCTCAAACCGATTCTTCTCAATAAAAGCTACAGGCTACGAGAGCTTGTAGATCAGCTATTTTCAAATGGCCAAAATATATATAGTGCTGTGCTGGAGTTCTTTAAATGTATGTTTTGCAGTAATAATAAAAATCTACAAAGTAACTCAGAAGGTCTAACTAAAATTTTCAAATAACTGTACTGGATTTTATTGGATGTATAGAAGTTGCAAATACTCAAGTAAAGTTCAAATATCTCAAAATTGTACTTAAGTACAGATAGTTAGTAGTTCAGTAAATGTACTTAGTTATTTTCCACCACTGTCGCATACTGTATCACTGCATACTGTGTCACGCGATGCAGTTTGTGCAACAAAAACGAAAATGGTAAAAATAAAATAAATGGTGCATTTATATAGCACCTTTATCCAAGGCGCTTTACATAGGTTGTGCATTACATTCACCCATTCACACACACATTCATACACAGATGGCAGCGGAAACCATGCAAGGCACACCAGGAGCATTTAGGGGCTCAGTGTCTTGCTCAAGGACACTTCGACACTATCTGGGGGAGCCCGGGTTCGAATTGGCAACCTTGTGGTTATCATCCAGCCACTCTGCCCCTGAGCCACAACTGCCCCCAAAAAAAACCGATATACAACGCAAGGCGACACAGACGTTGTCGTGCGAAGAAGGATAAGGCCACTCAGTTCCTCCGCGTCTCTCTGGGCAACTAGAGAGAAGATTAAAGTGCCACTGAGATATACTGTATATGCATGAGCCTTAAAGTGGATTCATAGCATTATATACAGTATGACCGTTAATTTATATACAAATCGTTACAATGGAGCGTACATTAAGGCTTGAGTAGTGCACAGATGAAAGGAAATACATAAAGCATATTACGGCCCTTTGCTAAATACATCAGCTGTAGACCTTCACCTCCTCTAACCCATTTTGAACGGGAACCCCTTTTGGTGTTAGCATAATGTTATGCTTTAGCCATTTAAAAACAGCAGATCTACAAGCTCGTAGCGCGCCACCGAGTGGCGCGCTACGAGCTTGTAGGTCTGCTATTTTTTTGAAAAATCGAAGAACGACTGACATTTTTTTTAGAATCTGATCTCAGGTCAGAATGGGTTAATCAGACCAGTGTGTGTGTCCAGTGGAAACCTTCGTATGAATCTGATCTCAGGTCAGAATGGGTTAAAATGCACGGCTGTTGTTGTGAAGCTGCGGTGATGACGCACGCACGCACGGCGACAACCAACAACACCATAATAATGACTGGTTTATTTCGTTTAGGCCTGACGTCGAACATTTTAAAACCGTCTTCTAAATCATGACAGTTTTCTGAAATATAATGTTTTTATATCAGTTGTGTTCAATATTTCTTGTCAAGGACCCCAAAAAGTAATTGGCCCTCCGACCCCCTATCTGAAAATGTGTTGTTCCAACAGCAACCTCCCCAGTTAGTTAGTTAGTTTCTGCAGAGAGAGAGGTCTAGCCAACACCAACTCGGGGATTCCTGGATCGCTGCCCTCCACAAATTCCCATCCAACAACCTCCACCAGAAGCAAAGATTTAACATAAAACGTTGACTCTGGTAACAATATTCAAAGATTTGAGGCACATTTTCACGATGTTTAAAAAAAATAGCAGACCTACAAGCTCGTAGCGTGGCACTCGGTGCCACGCAGATGTGCTATTTTTCAATAGCTAAAGTTATAATGTTTAAAACACTAAAAGGGGGTTCCCGCCGGGAATGGGTTATTTCATTTTGACGTGGTTTTATCTGTGACTCACTCTTGTATCCCGGTGTGGGGAAAGTGTAATACACAATACACGTATTATCATCATGACCGTTATAGGATGATTTAACCCGTTTCGGCCGAGACCGATTCTACAAAAATGTCGTCTAAATCATGGCAGTTTTCTGAAAAAAACCATGTTTCTATAGGTCAGTGGTTCTCAAACCTTTTCATGTCAAGAACCCCTAAAAATATATGAAATTGGCGGCCGACTCCCATCTGAAAATATGTCGTTCCAGGGACCCCCTCCCCAGAAGCAAAGATTTGAGTTAAAAACGTTCACTCTGAAAGAATATATTCAAAAGATTTGCGCCTCATTTTCACGATATTTCAAAAATAGCAGACCTACAAGCTCGTAGCGCGCCACTCGGTGGCGCGCTATGAGCTTGTAGATCTGCTATTTTTTAAATAGCTAAAACTATAACATAATGCTTTAGTTAAAACACCAAAAAGGGGTTCCCGTCGTCCAGAATGGGTTAATGTGGGAGTGGGTGGTGGGGAATTGTATGGAAACTAGTACAGTACAAGCCTTTACACTACCTATAAATCTGAGATAATCTCAGCGTTCTTTTCTGCTCTCATTTTATTTCCTTGGAAAAGGCTGGAGTGCCGCGCGGCGTTTGAGAAATAGGGAGGACACACAACAAGATAAGAAAACGTACAGCACTGTTGTTGTTTTAGCAGCAGAGTATACGGACGCCCACAGTCCCCCCACAGAGTCCATCGAGCCGCAACACAAGTAATGGGAGAATAATTCAATTACAAAGTGAATAATAGACCAAAATCTGAATGTTTGTTAGACAGTGGTATTTCTATGGATATTATAGCCTACACACCATCAGGGGCGGCCTACCACTTAAACCCCAGCACCCATATTCTGGGGAAAACTTTTGCAGGAAAATGGCAAATCAACAAGCTTGCAAAGCATCACAATATGAAGCTTTGTGAGCTTCACCAAAATTATTTTATGTAGAGCGAAAATGGCAAAGTCAGTATAGAGCCCTTAGGGACTCCGGTCAACCAACCTTGGGGTATAAGTGGGATCGGGAGGCCCCGTTCATGACGTCATAATTTTAATAATTAATAATTCATATTATTATTATTATTATTATAAATAGTATGTATTATCGGACTTCAAAGCATGAACAGCATACACAGCCAAGTAGAAAATACACAAAAGCAGTTTGATTGATTAAACTTTTTTTTTACTTTAAGGTATAACTGGAAGGCAGCATTGGCTATCCACATTTTTCCTGGGCTGTGTGTGCTCCAGTTCCTGTCGATTTGATCCAATGAAAGCCAATGAAACTGGTCAGATGACCAATGATATCCAATGAAATCAACAGGAACTGGAGCACACACAGCCCAGGAAAAGTGTGGATACAATGATGCAATCGCAACTGTCAGCGCTGCTAGTGCAGTGAGTGCACACACTGGGAAGTGGGAACGATTAAGATTACTACTACTACTATTTATTTTTTGAGGAGGCCCCTGGAGGCCCGTTTCGATTGAAACATATACAGTATAAGGCCGCCGTGCACTATAGTGCACACCATAGAAGATAATGTTTCCAGGACATTAGTATATGTATTTTATAAACCTATAAGTATTCACAGTCTACTGTATATTTCCCGTATCACAAAATCATTATGTGGATTACAGATTATTACAGACATACAGAGGGAAGTCCTTGCCAGAATTGCGCAAACAACTGCTGCCCTGGCAAAACTCAAGCCCATTTGGAAAGACAAACACATCAGTGTGAGACTACTGCGATCACTTGTCATGTCAATCCTCTTATATGCTTGCGAAACTTGGACCCTTACAGCTGAGCTCAGGGCTCGACGCTTAGCATTTTTCCAAGTAGCACGTGTGCGCCTAAGTTGAAAGATCTAGTAGCACACAAATTATTTTAGGAGCACGATGAAAAATGATGTATTTTTAAGGGGCGCTAGCCCCTCCTACATACAGCCTTTGTCCCCACACATCTCAAAATGAGCCATTGACAATCAGCAGAGAAATTACGTCAACATTCTGCTAAATGACATAAATTAAACGCCATTGACATTGAAGGGAAAATGTATGTCATATGTAAACGAGCAAATCAGCTAACCAATCACAGGCAACAGGCATTCTGATTGGCCAGTATGAGATGATATCTGATGATGTATGATGACATCACTTCACATGGGTGTGATTTTTTTAATGAAGTGATATGAGGTAGGGGTGGAAAATAATGTCAAAATATTATATCACTATCTTTTCAGCAATTATCACAAAATAGTGATATTCATCATGATATCATTGTTATGTTTGTTTTCATATAATCTATATAATCAATTTGTTTTATGATAATACTTTGTAGATAGATCGATAGTAGCTCTGTTCCATACCTCTAATACGTGCAACACATTAGAGCTATGGACCAGAGCTAGATAGATAATATGTTGCTCATGGATGGATAGACAGGCTATCCGTTTTTATCCTGCTGTTCTATCATGTTAGTGTGACATTCAGACAGTGCAGAGGCTGCTCGATGGTGAATTAGTATTGTAACATTCTCCTTGGCTTTGACTGACTGACTGATATTAATGGTAATCCAGCCAGTTCGGTCATTCGCATTATCATTTATGCTGGGCACACGCTTTTGTAAGCAAACGCTAAGCAAGGGTTGTTTTTGATAAACATCAATCCGTCCACTCCATGAGTGTGTGTGTGTGTGTGTGTGTGTGTGTGTGTGTGTGTGTGTGTGTGTGTGTGTGTGTGTGCGTGCGCGTGCGTGCGTGCACGGCTGCACGCTGTTTCACCCGCGTTTGGTTAAAAGTAACTTTGAACATTACAAACAAACTTTGCAAATAACGTGTCGGGGTTCAAGCAATTCCTTCTGAATCTGTGCTATCATGCTAATGCTATCTTCGTCTGCCGCTGCTGACAGTCAGCAAGCAGTGACAGGGAAAAGCACGGAGCAGCGACACAGGGAGGGGAGGGGCGGTGGGAGCAAAGGGGACAGATCTTCAAATGAACGCCACATTGAGCCTCGACATTTTGTTAGCTTGTAGCTCTGCTCTTTTTGGCGAACGACACCGCCGTTCAGAAATATAAATGTAGGTATAGAACCGTGACTATTGAATGTGCACTTGCTGTAGAGACTTGTCTTTATCACGATTGAACGGTCAAATCCTGATGTAGTCGCACCGGTGCTACAAATTGAATTTTACAACTCGCACGGTGATATTTTTAGTCGCAAATGCGAGTACCTAGTCGCACTGTCGAGCCCTGGCTGAGCTACAGAGGAGAATACAGAGCATGGAGATGAGATGCTACCGTAGACTCATGGGTATCTCCTACACCCAACACGTCACAAACGAGGAAGTACGGCAAAAGGTCAGCCAAGCCATTGGCCCTCATGATGACCTTCTTACTACGGTCATAAAGCGTAAACTGAGGTGGTACGGACAGCAGATCACCAGATCCTCAGGCATTTATAGATAGATTATTATTAATTAAAAGAACAAGTATACAGTTGCAAGTCAGGCCTGTTTTTTACTAAGAAGAAGAACAACACAGGGCTTTAAGTGGTTGATTATTAATCACTCAGCAAAAAACTTTCAGCGAGAGTATAGACAAGTTCAAACGCGTTCAGCCTTCCTTCCTTCCCGGTCTGTTTATCCCATTCTGAACGGGAACGCATTTTGGTGTTGGCATCATGTTATGCTTTAGCTATTGAAAAATAGCAGATCTACAAGCTCATAGCGCGCCACCGAGTGGCGCGCTACGAGCTTGTAGGTCTGCTATTTTTGAAAAATCGAAGAGCGACTGACATTTTTAGAATCTGATCTCAGGTCAGAATGGGTTCATCAGACCAGTGTGTGTCCAGTGGAAACCTCGTATATGAATCTGATCTCAGGTCAGAATGGGTTATACAGGCCTGGTTTGTTTTGATTCACGCACGTCGTGGTTTTCTTGTTTCCAGCGCCGTGTGGCTCAACTTCGTCTGTTTACCCAGCCTGAGCCGCAGCGAGATGGATACACAGTGTCAACATTGTTATTATAATTATTCAAGCTCCTAATTAGATGATAAACCTGCAGGTTGAAGAGAGGCCTAGCGTGTCTATTCTATACATAGGACCATTTCCAGGTAAAAATGAATTATTTGATGTTATTATGCCGCCTGCCGCTTGTCCAAAACAATTCACTTTTAACCCATTCTGGGCGGGAACCCCTTTTGGTGTTTTAAACGTTGTTATAATTTAAGCTATTGAAAAAAAGCAGATCTACAAGCTCATAGCGCGCCACCGAGTGGCGCGCTATGAGCTTGTAGGTCTGCAATTTTTTGAAAAATCATGAACATGTGGTGCAAAGCTTTGAATATATATACTCTTTCAGAGCGAACGTTTTTAACTCAAATCTTTGCTTCATGGGAGGTGGTGGTCCCTGAAACAACACATTTTCAGATGGGGGTCAGCGGCCAATTTCATATATTTTTGGGAGTCCTTGACATGAAATATTGAGAACCACTGATATAGAAACATGAGGATTTTTCAGGAAAAAAATACATTTTAAAAACGTCATTTCTTTAATTTCGACGTCAGGCCTAAATGAGTTAATTGGAGATAGCTATAAGCATATACTGTACACAGTGATGTAATTAACGTGGGGAATAAGGTTGGAATCTCTTCCTCTGCGGCGCGATAAGACGCGCTGGCAGGCAGCCGATGCGGGGGACGTACTCGCCAGGTGCCGAGGAGGCAGGTGCGATGAACGATTGATTAAAGTCGTGTTTCTCTCCCTCGTTAAACTATAAGTGAAGTTGAGGATTCTAAATTCACTCCTCCTTCCAAATGAACTGTGAAGTTTCACTTTGTGAAACATTTCGCAAAACTCTCTTTAGCTCGAGTCTTATCACCACAGTGAACATTCACCCCTCCTCTGCTATAGGGGATTAATTACGGTCGGATTATGTCTTGATATAGTGTAGTGGATGTGTCATGTGTGGCACAGGGGCAGCGTGGCCGAACGGTTTGCGGAGCGGTCTTGATATCGGAAGGTCGCTATAGTTCGTATCCCCGGACCGGCACGTTAAAATTACCACCGCTTAAGTGCCCTTGAGCAAGGCATTGAACCCCTACCATGAAATGTTCTATGAGCAGGGCCTGGCTGTAAACAAGTTCTTGAGCTTAGTCCAGTTACCCTGCAGGGTAAACATAGTACCCTTTCCTTTCCTTTCCTTTGGCCCCTCTACATGTCTGTGACGTGTGTTCCCACAA
Organism: Protomyctophum bolini; assembly: GCF_963924005.1. Classification (NCBI taxonomy): domain Eukaryota; kingdom Metazoa; phylum Chordata; class Actinopteri; order Myctophiformes; family Myctophidae; genus Protomyctophum; species Protomyctophum bolini. Next base: position 3,698,448 of record NC_137877.1, on the reverse strand, counting down.
TCTTTTTAAGCTCAAGACCCCAAAACTGAAATTAGACGTTTGCCTGCCTGGGACACAGAGTAGTGAACATCTAAGGTCACATTAGAACTTAGAGAAGTCACAATATTGAAGTCACAATAATGTGTGACTTCAACAAATTTGTCTGCAACCCAAAACATGGGTCCCATTAACCCTCTATTTGGTGCACTAAAGAAACACGTACCTCCAGCCAACCTATGCTGTCACACAGTCACCAATCTGAGAATCCCATCGTCAAATATTCGGGAAAACAGCGCCTCCAACAGTCTGTCTTGAGAGACTACACAGTCACTGCTTCACTGAGAGCCCTTTAGAAAAGAGAGAGACAGAGAGAGAGAGAGAGAGAGAGAGAGAGAGAGAGAGAGAGAGAGAGAGATCCACCATTAATAACTCATCGTTTCAATATGTTCTGGGAGAACAGTCCAAATGCACAGTTTTGGCAGCAAAATACGTGTGGAGTTGTCATCAACTGAGGGACAGCCAGTGGACAGAAGAGACAGGTATATCTGTCTGAACAGGGTCATTAAGTTGATGTTATGTTTATGTTTGTTAAGAGAGAGAGAGAGAGAGAGAGAGAGAGAGAGAGAGACAGACATGATAGTGGCAGTATAATTAAGATGCTTTTCCGTCTCTGAATTGTCGGCACTCAAAAGGCAGCAAAAGGCAAAAATTCAAAAATAAAAAAAACGTCTTTTGTTCACCAAATCAGTCTGCCATTCATTATTAATGGAGCAGCTCCTGATTTCTTTTGATTTCTGTTTCTGTCGCTGCCTGTGGCAGGAAGGAAGGTGTTGATTGAAGAGTGCTGGACCACGCAAGAGTGGATTTTTAAACCAAGTTTGGTTTCTCCATTTATTCCCCCATTTATACACTAATAAGACAAGAAACCTCTTATCTCCATAATTTGACTTTTTTCCGTAAATTAACACCACTTGATCATACTTGCTCGAAAGCAACTTGTATCACTTGTGAAGCAACACATTTTGAGCTTCTATCCATTTCTTTCTATCTCCTATTCCTTGTCAAAACAACGTTTCTTTGACGATGTGGAGCAGTCTGGATTCACATTGTCAATAAGGCCCGGCCCAGCTCCGTGTATAGATTCCAAGTTTAGGTCTATACTGCTAACTGACTGGAAATGGCGGCTTTTCAAAATAAGAGCTCAAATTTAAAAAAAAATGCTGGCATGAATTAGGTCCTAATTTTTCAATAAATGATAACGCCGCTAAATGTGTTTCACCCGACAAGACGCTATAGCTAAAAATCTACACAGATGCTTTCCCGGTTTCAACGGGTGAACTCATTCAGGACGGGAACCCCCTAGTAGTAACATAAGGTTTTTGAATAAAACTGTTTAGAAGACACTTGTAGGATCGGGGCCGCGGGTCTTCCGTGGTTAGAGTGTCCGCCCTGAGACTGGGAGGTCGGGGTTCGATCCCCGGCCCGGGTCATACCAAAGACTCTAAATAATGGGACCCAGTGCCTCCCTGCTTGACACTCAGCATCAAGGGTTGGATTGGGGGTGGGAAGTGAGGACGCTGGCGTCGACTGTTCGCCGCTTCACCTCCCGATGTATGGATGAATGAACCGTTGTAAAGCGCTATAAAAATGCAATTCATTATTATAAGTCTTGTTGTCAATCAGCGACAGTACGAGGGGCCAAGGAGCCACAAAGCGACATTCTCCGCTCTCTCTCTCTCTCCACCTGCATTATTGTCGCCGTCCCTTAATGGAAACAAACTCATTATCGAGCCCAGTGCTGTCCGGAGCAGCACATGGGCATTGACAAACAGGTATAATGAGATGCTGATTGGTCTGACAGACAGGCTAATACAATGGACCACACAGATGTTACTGCCGTGACAGAGAGACTAATACAATGGGGATGACATTTTGTGTAGCCTTTTCCCCACAATGTAAACAGCCGAGGAACTCTGGTGGTGGCTGGTGTCAACTCTCATGTGTCGCTCCTCGAAGTTAAACAGGGTTTTTACTGCTCGCGGCTCTGTTTGTCTACCCCGCCGCCTCCCGTATGTGCTCTTTTCAGGTAAATTAATCCATTTTGTGCGGGAACCCATTTTGGTGTTTTAAGCATTATGTTATACTTTAGCTATAGCAGATCTACAAGTTCATAGCGCGGCACCGAGTGCCGCGCTACGAGCTTGTAGGTCTGCAAAAAAAATGTAATCGTGAAAATGTGCCTCAAATATATATTATTTCAGAGTTTCAGTTTTAAACTCAAATCTTTGCTTCTGGGAGGTGGTCCCTGAAACAACATATTTTCAGATGGGGGTCGGCTGCCAATTACATATAATATTTGGGGGTCCTTGACATGAAATATTGAGAACCACTGATATAGAAACATGAGGTTTTTCAGAAAACGTCAGGCCTAAATGGGTTAATATTTGAGCTTCGTCGAAAATGAGATATCCTTTCCATTTGAAGACGCACTGAAAAGCCATCTTGTCTCGGGCGGAATTCACCTGCCAGACTGTGCCGACTGATTAAAAAAAGAAATAAATATATATAAATGTGTGAACATATCACACCCGTCTTAGCTGCTCTCCGCTGGGTTGCCTGTATGAGTTTTCTGAATTGATTTTGAGACTTTTTCCTGATGACTTCTAAAGCTGCGCAGCAAGGACTGCAGGCTCCCGGTTACATTTTAGATATGCTTGCTTGCTTCTTGGTTCCCTATGAGTCTGAGCACATCAGCCTTTAGATGCTACAGATATAGGGCCCTCCTGTTGGTCCCCTATGAGTCTGAGGACATCAGCCTTTAGATGCTACAGATATAGGGCCCTATGTTGGTCCCCTATGAGTCTGAGGACATCAGCCTTTAGATGCTACAGATATAGGGCCCTCCTGTTGGTCCCCTATGAGTCTGAGGACATCAGCCTTTAGATGCTACAGATATAGGGCCCTATGTTGGTCCCCTATGAGTCTGAGCACATAGGGCCCTCCTGTTGGGTTCCCTATGAGTCTGAGCACATCAGCCTTTAGATGCTACAGATATAGGGCCCTCCTGTTGGTCCCCTATGAGTCTGAGGACATCAGCCTTTAGATGCTACAGATATAGGGCCCTCCTGTTGGCTCCCTATGAGTCTGAGCACTGCAGCCTTTAGATGCTACAGATATAGGGCCCTCCTCTTGGTTCCCTATGAGTCTGAGCACTGCAGCCTTTAGATGCTACAGATATAGGGCCCTATGTTGGTCCCCTATGAGTCTGAGCACATAGGGCCCTCCTGTTGGGTTCCCTATGAGTCTGAGCACATCAGCCTTTAGATGCTACAGATATAGGGCCCTCCTGTTGGTCCCCTATGAGTCTGAGGACATCAGCCTTTAGATGCTACAGATATAGGGCCCTCCTGTTGGCTCCCTATGAGTCTGAGCACTGCAGCCTTTAGATGCTACAGATATAGGGCCCTCCTGTTGGTCCCCTATGAGTCTGAGGACATCAGCCTTTAGATGCTACAGATATAGGGCCCTATGTTGGTCCCCTATGAGTCTGAGCACATAGGGCCCTCCTGTTGGGTTCCCTATGAGTCTGAGCACATCAGCCTTTGCTACAGATATAGGGCCCTCCCTGTTGGTTCCCTATGAGTCTGAGCACTGCAGCCTTTAGATGCTACAGATATAGGGCCCCTCCGGTTGGTTCCCTATGAGTCTGAGCACATCAGCCTTTAGATGCTACAGATATAGGGCCCTCCTGTTGGTCCCCTATGAGTCTGAGCACATCAGCCTTTAGATGCTACAGATATAGGGCCCTCCTGTTGGTCCCCTATGAGTCTGAGCACATCAGCCTTTAGATGCTACAGATATAGGGCCCTCCTGTCGGTCCCCTATGAGTCTGAGCACATCAGCCTTTAGATGCTACAGATATAGGGGCCCTCCTCTTGGTTCCCTATGAGTCTGAGCACATCAGCCTTTAGATGCTACAGATATTAGGGGCCATCCTGTTGGTTCCCAAGCCTGGCCCCTCGTTACCGGGGGCGGTCTGGCTCTTTACCAGCCCAGACACCTCCGACTCGAGGCTTTGGAGCATCCTATACCATGAGGATCTAAAGCACTGTTGGTTTTTGGCAGAACATTTCTATTTTAGTTTTTAGTCTCTTCTTGAATAGTTTTCATTTAGTTTTCAGTCACATTTTAGTCACCTGGAATGCTTTAGTGTTAGTCTAGTTTTAGTCGACTAAATATCATAAGATTTTAGTCGACTACATCTGTAGTTGATTTAGTCGACTAAAATGTATTTTGTCGGGCCTTGATGCCGTCCTAATGACTGATTTTACACTTGCTGAAAATAGCCGATCTCATCAGCCTTTTCAGCATGCAATCAAGTGTAAAATGACTTATACTTCCTAACATTTTTTTAATCCCTGTTCATTTTCCTCATAAACTTTTCAGAAAGTATTTATTTAAAGACCTTTTAAGCGTCGTACGAAGCCAACTCTAGTCGTGACAAATCATGACAACAAACACAATTTTAATATATTAATAATTAGAAAGAAGGAAAAAAAACGTGTTGTTTTTCTTCTTTGTAATTATTTGTTTTGTCCAAAATATTGTGTTTGTTGTCATGAGTTGTCACAACTCCAGTTGGCTTTGTCAGGGGCGTAACCGTCTTTAAATAAATACCTTTTGAAATGTCTTTTGGGAAAAATGGATTGGGAATAATTTCCTGGGCCTGGCGTCGTCATGAAAGGGGGCGGGACTGCGACGCTCTATGGAGGGTTGTTAATATATATCTATATTTCTGCTCTTAATGTTTAATGATGGTGTTTAATTGTGCCGTCTGCAGAGTATGGAGAAAATGTAGCAGAGCCAAGATAAAATAGTATTATGCACACTCATTCTCTAATGAATATTGGTTAAATCTATTTGTGAGTTATCTGACTGAGCTAAAAATAAACAGTCAGACAGAGTCACTTTGTGCATGTCAAAAGTAATATTCAGTTTGAATGCTTTGAGGCATGTGATGTAAACGAGGACTACTTTCATCAACGTTCTACTGATGGAAGTGATTCCATTTTGAATGGATATTGAATGTTGAATGTAAATCACTTCTGGAAATCTACTTTTATTTACTTTAACACAATTTTGTGCGGGAAACCCTTTTGGTATTTCATTATGTTATACTTTAGCTATTGAAAAATAGCAGATATACAAGCTCATACCGTGACACCGAGTGGCGCGCTACGAGCTTGTAGGTCTGCTATTTTTGAAAAACCGGGAAATTGTAGTGCAAATCTTTGAATATAATATTCTTTCAGAGCGAACGTTTTTAACTCAAATCTTTGCTTCTGGGGGGGGTGGTCCCTGGAACAACATATTTTCAGATGGGGGTCGGCGGCCAATTACATACATTTTTGGGGGTCCTTGACATGAAAATGTTTGAGAACGACTGACATACTGTAGAAACATGAGTTTTTCAGAAAACTGTCAGGATTTAGAAGTCATTTGTAGAATGGTTCCCAGGTCAAAATTGGGTTAAGTCCTTTTCATAGTTTTATTATTTCTGTGAAATACCGTGAGCCTTACATGCCCTAACCCATAAACACACAGTATGAACTCTTGAAAACCCTCACCTTAAGGCGACTCTTTTCATAGTTTTAACCAAAACCTCTACAAATATCTTCTTAGCTTAGTTACAAAATAACACGTCCTCCTGGGAACGGAGTCCCCTCTAGGTCAACATGTTTCTGGTTCCACCGTGTCGTCACGGGGACTATTGTTACGGGCGCACGCACGCACACACACACACACACACACACACACACACACACACACACACACACACACACACACACACACACACACACACACACACACACACACACACACACACACACACACACACACACACACACACACACACACACACACACACACACACACACACACACACACACACACACACACACACACACACACACACACACACACACACACACACGTGTGTCCTTCATATTGGTTCTGAGCTGCACCACCACAGGTGCAGAGCACCAGGCTGGGCTTCATTAACTGATAACACTAGAGATATACACCCCACCAGGGGCCCCACAACCCCGGATCATAAACGCCGTGCACACACACACACACACACACGCACACACACACACGCACGCACGCACGCGCACACACCCCCTCCCAATGCGATTGCAGATATCCTGTGGAGAGCCACATTTACATTAACCTGCACCAATGCTCTATTTAAAGGCATACAGTATATAGAGAAGTGCTATAGTGTATCATAATATTATTATACATTTATATGTTTATGAAATGCAATAATAATACGCTATCGCATGACTTTGAGACGTTTAAGTAAAGTGACAGCATTTTATAATGGTCATTTAGCAGTTGTATAATTGCGACCGTATATGTCGCAGTTTACTATGAAAACCTGCATCTCCCGTCAGTCAGTCACAGTCAGTCAGTCAGTCAGTCGTGCCTCCATATATGGACAATACAGAATTAATTCCATAATGTTGATCTGACCTCATCAAGCCCAAACCACTCGCGACCCCTGCCATGTCTCGCATGTTAGTTTTGCACAAAAAACACTCGGATATGGCCGTATTTAGTCCAAGGAGTGTTTTCGTGCAAAACTAATGCTTGGAATGGATCATCAGCATCATGAAAACCCCCTACTTTGACATGTCAGTCATCTACTTAAAGCATAATGACATTTTGGAAATGTTTGCCTTATATGGGTTGTTAATTAATGGTACCCCAACTTTCAGCGGCTGTCACAAAGTTTCCCAAGGGAGTCGGGTTATTGGAACACATTTATATGTTATAGCATAGCCACCTTTATGAACACATCTGTGAAGAAAGATAGTGGTAAGCATTTTCTTTGCAGATTTGCCACACATTTCGCTAATTTTCTTCTCTTAACCCATTCTGAACGGGAACCCATTTTGGTGTTAGCATCATGTTATGCTTTTAGCTATTGAAAAATAGCAGATCTACAAGCTCATAGCGCGCCACCGAGTGGCGCGCTACGAGCTTGTAGGTCTGCTATTTTTGAAAAATCGAAGAACGACTGACATTTTTAGAATCGGATCTCAGGTCAGAATGGGTTAATCAGACCAGTGTGTGTCCAGTGGAAACCTCGTATGAATCTGATCTCAGGTCAGAATGGGTTAAAAGGGATCAGACAAAACAAAACAAAACAAAAAATACATAAACTCAGCATATCTCGGGGAAATGTCACCAAAGAACCAAAAAATACAACTTACTCTCTGAGAGTTGTGCTGTTGATAGGTGGAACCCTTATTCATTATCACAGTTGATTCCTCCTGCTCTGCAGCACAGGGGCACACAAAGTGAATAACCCGTTTTGACCTGGGAAGGATTCTACAAAATAATGTCTTTATGATGAATTCCTGTTCTGTTCTTTAGCTACATATAAGTGTCTATTTGTACGTCTCTAAATGTTTTGATGAATTGAACAATGTGGACCCTGCTGTTGACAAGTGTAATGCTTAATTGGGTCGTCCACTCACAGTTAACAGTCTTTGTATTGAGTTTGTGCTTGAAATGTACTGTAATTCTGCAAATATTTCAATCAATCAATTCTAAATCCTGGCAATTTTCTGAAAAACCCATGTTTCTATGTCAGTGGTTCTCAAACATGTCAATTAAGGACCCCCAAGATTATATGTAATTGGCCGCCGACCCCCATCTGAATGTAAATAATAAATATGTTGTTCCAGGGACCCCCCCCCCCCCCAGAAGCAAAGATTTGAGTTAAAAACCTTCGCTCTGAAAGATATATTCAAAGGTTTGCGCCACATATTCACGATTTTTCAAAAATAGCAGAAGACCTATACAAGCTCATATAGCGCGGCACTCTGTGGCGCGCTATATGAGCTTGTAGATCTGCTATTTTTCAAAAGCTATAAAGCAGAACAGAATGCTTAAAACACCAAAAGGGGGTTCCCGCACAAAATGGGATAACAAGCACGACGCCGGTGTTTAGGGAATACAGTAAACAGAAAATGCGATGTGCCAACAGAGAAAAGAGAAAGGGAGAAAATGTTTACCTTGCCAGAGCTGAAGTAATGTAATGGCCACTATTTTATGCAAAGGAATGTTTGTGTAATTCATTTAATCAGTGTGTGCATGAGGCTGTTTTCTGAGGGCTATTACTGAGGATTAAGGATTACCTTTTCGCGTCCGCGCAAGACGTGGTGTCATTTGGTATTCAATGCATTTAACCCATTCTGAACGGGAACCCATGTTGGTGTTAGCATCATGTTATGCTTTAGCTATTGAAAAACAGCAGACCTACAAGCTCATAGCGCGCCACCGAGTGGCGCGCTACACGAGCTTGTAGGTCTGCTATTTTTTTTAAATCGAAGAATGACTGACATTTTTTTTTTAGAATCTGATCTCAGGTCAGAATGGGTTAAATCAAGTCATTCCGCCACCCGTTCAAACCTTCTCTCAACGCAGAGTAGCAAGTATTAATTTAAAAGGAGACATTCTCCGTTCGTGATGTCGGGACTTTATTGATTGTCTGACAGTGTCGGGGTATTAGAATGGGGGACGACGCACGTCACACTCTAGGCACATTTCAACAGGGGTGGAAACTGGAAAGTAACCATGACTACATGTACAGTATACTCAAGCACTGTAGTAGTTGCGAACGCAGTGAGCACTTACTATGAGACCTAGCAGATCATGTCTGTCTGTCTGTCTGTCTGTCTGTCTGTCTGTCTGTCTGTCTGTCCCGCTTTTGTGCCCATATATGGAGCTGAGTGATTTGTGTCACCATGACTCAGCCATAACCATATAAGGAGTCCCCAAAGCAGCTATACGTCCAAAACCCAAATATGTACGAGCTGCGTTCGCTTCCCGCGTTTGCGCGTCTTACTGGTAGTAAGTAGTAGGTAGCCTTGCCGAGCCATGAGGCCCACACAGGGCAGGAGCCTATCTCCTGTTTCTTAATATATATTTTTTATCCCACTTTTTTGTAACCCATTTTTCACCCCTGTGTCAATCATCTAATGTGATCCTGGGCTCTACACACCCTCCACCAACCTAGTCCCCATATATGGGGGACAAGGGGAGAGCAACGGACTTGAACTCATGCTTCCTTCATGCCTGAGTGTCCAAGTCGCTCCTTCACACCTGACAGGGGGGAGTTTCCCTGGTTGGACGTATAGCGCGTGGAAGGAACACGTTATTCCAACCAGTTCCTTTCCCCTCCATCAGGTGCCCCGGCTGGCCAGGGGGAGGCAGTTTAGAGACCAGGATTACTGCATGTTTTTGTGACGTCACCTCAGGCTCTGCTTGCATGCACACAGACACAGACACAGCGGAGCTAAATGACGACTGATGAGAACCGTTTGGGGGGAACCGTTAATAAAAAAAACAATGGAACCGGCTCCGGATCCGCAATGTCGGAGGAACCGGGTCTGAAATGGACCCGGTTTCCTGAAACGTGACAGGGTTGTGGTATAGAACGGGGATGATGGACTATAAGCAAACAGAGGGGGAAAGCCTGAAGAGGCGCGTCCCTGATGCAGTGCTCTCTGTTGGGAAGGAAAAGGGGGAGAGTTCACTTTAATTAGAGGAGCTTTAACACAGCCTTTTATGAGGCCTGGAGGGGCTGCTCCTCTCCTGCATATTCATGATCCCTGGTTTTCCTTTTCTCCCGTCGGAGGGACCAATAGAGGAGCATCCAGGACGGCAGCTGTGGGAGCTATGGGATGCTATATGGCAGCTATGGGAGATTCGGTCTGTTGTATAGGAGCCAAGCTCCCCGTTACAGGGTTACCACGCTAATTAATCTTAAACAATTGACCATGGCACAAAAGGAGCGATGTTGTGGGAATTCAGTCAGGGCTAAACAGCTTTTTAAAGAGACGCGCCGTGAACCCTAATTGTGTATTTGATATACAAAGCATTATACAAATATACAACGACTCGCTGATTGCCCTGTTAATGACAAAACGTATTGGGCAAAGCACACAGCAGGGAGTTTAATGTGGAAGCGGTTTGGTTAGCATTTGGCCCGAGATATAAAGGCAACAGGTTTTAAATAAGAGAAGAAAAGGGGAAAAAATAGAAGACGATGGCTTATAGTAAACAGCTTATGTTTTCTTTTTTTGAGTGGTACGTGGCACACCATCTCCAACGCCCAGCAATGTGTCTGTCTGTCTGTCAGTATGTCTGTCTGAGTAGGACCTTTGACCTTTGCTTTATACAACAACTGTGCTTCTTTTCCCCCCTCACTGTATACGTTTCTTTTCCCTTTTTACCTCCTTTATGATGAATTCCCGTTCTGTTCTTTAACTACATAGAAGTGTCTATTTGTACGTCTCTAAATGTTTTGATGAATTGAACAATTGGTGGACCCTCTTGTAAATGTGTAAAGTGTAATGCTTAATTGGGTCGTCCACTCACAGTTAACAGTCTTTGTATTGAGTTTGGGCTTGAAATGTACTGTAATTCTGCAAACTGTTAATAAATATTTCAATCAATCAATCAAAAGCTTGGCTCCAAGGCCACACACACACACACACACACACACACACACACACACACATACACACGCACGCACGCACGCACACAGAAACGGCTTGCCCCTGCCAGTGCCCATCTGCGAACAGCAGTCGTCAAGGTGTTATTTACGTGTATATATGGAATCCTTATTGGGTCCAAAACTGCCAATGTTCAGGATTCAAAAGCATCAAAAGCATAACAGATCCACGAGCTTGAATCACATCACGCCACATTTCGACTCACTATGTGAAGCTGCTACTGTTGTGTGACCCTGCAGTATGATCAAGTAGGGTGTTAAATTACAAAAAAAACATAACGTTTATAATATGGAGATGAGGTTTCTGCCCGACATCAACAATATCTGTGACCCGTACGTCACCCCTAAGGAAGAGGAATATGATCTCATGCCCACTGCGATTATAAGCCAGCAAAGAGTCTATAATAATCCTACAGGGGCGATAAGAGAAGTACTGTACTCACTATGTTGCTGTAAGTTCTGCTTAATTTATTTATACGTTTATTTAACAGGGACAATACAAAAAACAATGTATCAAGTTGTAAAAACATGAAACAGTTGCAATGTATATGGGTTTGTAGACTAGGCTAATTTGCAACCCCAGTCCCTGGTTAGGCCTTTCTATAGTTCTATACGTCCTCCACCTAAAACAATCCTTTACAAAATACCTATACATCCAATACATAATCCAAGTACAATAACAGTTTAAAACCAGTAAGACGCGCAAACGCGGGAAGCGAACGCAGCTCGTACATATTTGGGGTTTTTTAAGATTTATTTTTAATTATTATCTTTTGTTATTTTTAAGCCATAACCATATAAGGAGTCCCCAAAGCAGCTATACGTCCAAAAATGGAGTGTGTTGCATCAATCACAAACAAATCACTCAGCTCCATATATGGGCTCAAAGGGGAGACACACACACAGACATGATCTGCTAGGTCTCATAGTAAGTGCTCACTGTATTCGCAATCACTGCGTTCGCAGTGAGAACTTACGTTCAGAATGGGTTAAAGATTGAGACACAATCTGGAGGAGGATGATTGCACATTCCAATGCAGTTTAGTCAAAAATAATTCAAATTCTGGCCGATATATCGCCCCGAGACATCTAGTGGGTTTTCTGGAGCCACCCTCTGGGGATGTCTGGGTTTTACTGCGTGTCAAGAATACACTATATTACACCAGCCCCAAACATGATTCTAATTGATTACAACGATGGCCTTCAGTCTATCTTCACATTTCAATAACCGCCAGAAGTACATGGAGAACAGATAGAGTACATGGAGAACAGATGTGAATGACAGAATAAGGCCACGACGACTTGGAGCATTAGTCTTTAGATTAAGCAGTGTAATCAAGAGCTATGTACAGTATATAGACTGGGTATGCGCATGCTTAAAGTGAATGGCACATTGAGTAGCAAAGAAACATGCAAAGTGAGTTGCATGCAACGTTGTTTAATGCAATCAGACAGGACTTTTCTGTGTGGATGTCTGGGCTGTCGAGGCCAGAAAGTAGTTTTTTGCCACTCAGTGGGCGTTCCTGCATAACTTCCGGGATTTCTTCAGTTTGTTGAAAAAGGGACGCATTGATGACACGTAGATGCAGATCAAGTGAATTTCCTTTTATGTTATTGATTACCTTTACTCTAGCTTATCTCAAAGTTATTAACTCTTTTTTTTTAAGTACGAATACTGTATATTCGTACCCGCTATCTGCTAGGTACATATATATTCGAACCCCCCGGTTGAGCGCCTAAGCACAGCTTTTAACATTGGTCCGCGGTTGCTATGCAACGCCTCCGTCACCACCAGCTATGGTATCGTTTACCTCGGTTCAAAGCAGGAGGGGGCTACAGAGGGGATGGAAATGATCCTTCCTCTTAAAGTGAACGCACAAGTTAACTATACACTAACTACAGGTTAACTACACTAATGCTACCACCTAGCGGCACACAAATAATTAACTGCTAATTAGCCAGGTGCAACCTGTCAATGTTGAGACTAGTGAGGACCTAGTGGACAGTTTTTCATGATTGGCTGCCTCCAACGCCTCTAAGCCAATGGGAGATAAAAACCCATAGTCTGAACACTGCAACGTGAAGCCATATCCTCTAAGCCAATGGGAGATAAAAACCCATAGTCTGAACGCTGCAACATGAAGCCATATCCTATAGTCTAAACCAATGGGAGATAAAAACCCATAGTCTGAACGCTGCAACGTGAAGCCATATCCTATAGTCTAAACCAATGGGAGATAAAAACCCATAGTCTGAACGCTGCAACGTGAAGCCATATCCTATAGTCTAAACCAATGGGAGATAAAAACCCATAGTCTGAACGCTGCAACGTGAAGCCATATCCTATAGTCTAAACCAATGGGAGATAAAAACCCATAGTCTGAACGCTGCAACGTGAAGCCATATCCTATAGTCTAAACCAATGGGAGATAAAAACCCATAGTCTGAACGCTGCAACGTGAAGCCATATCCTATAGTCTAAACCAATGGGAGATAAAAACCCATAGTCTGAACGCTGCAACGTGAAGCCATATCCTATAGTCTAAACCAATGGGAGATAAAAACCCATAGTCTGAACACTGCAACGTGAAGCCATATCCTCTAAAACAATGGGAGATAAAAACCCATAGTCTGAACACTACAACGTGAAGCCATATCCTAGTCTAAACCAATGGGAGATAAAACCCATAGTCTGAACGCTGCAACGTGTGGTGGGAATTTTCAGAATGCCATAGTAGTAGAAACCATTATTCAACAATCATATCATCCCAATCATGCAAGTACTATTTCCACCATGGCTCCTTCTGACTGAACGGCAGCAGCTGTCAATCTATAACAGCTGAGTCTCCATGCTAATATCTCACCTAGAATAGGACCATTTCCTGCCTATAGGTGCTTTGCTTGACCGACAGCTGTCAATCTGACAGCTGCCTCCATGTGTACAGTATATACTACTGTATTTGTGTAACTATCATTTAGAATAGGACCATTTCCTGCCTACTCTCTCCTTTCTTTTTTTTTTAATATATTTTTTATCCCACGATTTTGTAACCCATTTTTCCCTCCTGTGTCAATCATCTAATGTGATCCTGGGCTCCACACACCCTCCGCCAACCTAGTCCCCATATATGGGGGACAAGGGGAGAGCAACGGACTTGAACTCATGCTCCCTTCATGCCTGAGTGTCCAAGTTGCTCCTTTACACCTGACGGGGGGGGAGTTTCCCTGGTTGGACGTATAGCGCGTGGAAGGAGCACGTTATTCCAACCAGTTCCTTTCCCCCTCCATCAGGCGCCCCGGCTGGCCAGGGGGAGGCAGTTTAGTGACCAGGATGACTGCATGTTTTTTGTGAGGGTACCTACCCTATAGGGGACACGGGGAGAACATGCAAACTACTCTCTCCTTTCACCAACAAGGAAGGACATGTTAGTATGACCACCTGTTACCGACTGTCTATCTATTGTTGTGAGTGTGGTTGGGAGAGAATAAAGGGTTGTCATTGATGAAGGAGAGACTACTGGGTAAGCAGTGATGCTGTCTATTTTTGCTGTACTGACAGAACAACTCGTGAATAAAGATGCCTGAATCGTGAGGCCGGATTCCTGTTTCCAGATGCTTCATTCTGCGTGCGGATTTTAGAGACCATTTCATGCTATATTACAAACGTGAAGCCATAATATCCTCTAAGCCAATGGGAGATAAAAGCCCATAGTGAGCTATGCTGACAGTTATATGACGTGAGTCATTGTTGTGTAAATGTCATACGTTCCCCTTCTCCGTTGATCCCCATTCTAGTCCTGTGTACCCGTCTAGATACTTCCTTAATGTAAACGAAGTCCACACCCACCACAATACCAGAGGGAGTGCAACAAACCATGTATACAACCCAGATTCGGCACAAACAAGGGAATAAATTATTTTCGTTCCTATGCCACCAAAAATAAAGAGAAGCTCCGCACACTCATCTGTGCATAATCACATTTATTGTTTGGCAAGCTTTCGGTCTACTTGACTCCTTCAAAACCACTCCCAAAGGGCACCTACGGACGGCTGCAATTCGAAACTGGCCCCCGTAAAATCTCAATCCCCCCCACCCCTTTTCCCCTCACTGTATATGTTTCTTTTCCCTTTTTGCTTCCTTTGATGAATTCCTGTTCTGTTCTTTAACTATATAGAAATGTCTATTTGTACGTCTCTAAAGGTTTTGATGAATTGAACAAGGTGGTGGACCCTGTTGTAAACAAGCTTAATTGGGTCGTCCACTCACAGTTAACAGTCTTTGTATTGAGTTTGTGCTTGTACCCCGAGAGAAGACAGACTATGCACCCACTGCACACTAAATGAAGTGGAAACCGAGCTACACTTCCTAACCATCTGTCCATTGTACCAAGACATCAGAGACACATACTTCCCACAGATTACAACCACACACGGAGATTTTGAAAACATGACAAATGACAAAAAACTCCCATATCTGCTGGGCGAAGTACAACAATGTGCAAACACAGCAGCAAGATTCGTGAGTTGCTGTGATAGGAGAAGGATATCAAATGGAACACAACCACCCTAAAGACTAATCATTGTGTATATTCCTGCACTATACCTGCATCGAGTGACCTTGGTACATAGAAGTTGATCTATTGAAGATTCTGACCTTCAAATGTACGTTTTGTTTTGATTGTATTGCTGTATTGTTGTATTGTTCTTTCTGCTTTGGCAATGTAAACGTATGTTTTCTCATGCCAATAAAGCCCTTTGAATTGAATTGAATTGAAATTGCTTGAAATGTACTGTAATTCTGCAAACTGTTAATACATATTTCATTCAATCAATCAATAGTCTTGATTCTTGGAGACTACAGGGCACTAGGACAATGTTTTGAGGCGGGTGTCGTGGTGACAAACGTGGGGTATTTCCCTGAGTCCCTGACTCATGGAGAAGGGTGGATTAAGAAAACCTTAATTCGGAAACATGATCAAAGTGATGTCCTTGTAGTCTGGTTTAACCATTCCACCAAGTGCAGATCAGTGTTCATTTTTACAGCAAACTTTAATTTAGTTTTAGTCAGTCTTTTGAATACAATTCAATTTAGTTTGTCACATTTTAGTAAATAAGATTTTTGTCATCAAAATCTATACAGTTGCTTTAGTCGACTAAAATGCCAGATTTTTTATGTATCTGTGCGCAGAAAATGTCTACCGGTATCTAAATATCTACCAGCTCACATTATGTGTCTTTGACACGAAAGATAAGAAATATGTGGTCTGCATGCGGGGACAAAATTGGGAGAAGGGGGTAAAACTAATTTGCTTCTCTAAATAAAATTCAAAGGTAATCGCAGGGTAATCGCAGGAGGAAATACGTTTTCAAACTTTCAAAACCACCCTCAAGACCCACCTCTTCAACATTGCCTTCCCTAGCTAACCCTTTTCACTGACTTTTAATGTTCTTTTAACTTTTAGTCTTTTTTTCTTTACTTTTTTCTAATAAAGTTGTTTTTATTTGTTGTTACCTCTGTAAAGCCCCCCCATGTAAAGAGTCTTTGGGTACTCAGAAAAGCGCTATATAAGTTTGAGATATTATTATTATTATTATAATGAATACGTCTGACACTGGTCTTATGAGAAGTGTTGCTCAGTGAAGCCCAGTTCCACTAGCCCACTTCATCAGGACCTAATGAACTTCCACTAAATGACTGACCATGTGCGTATCGAACTGGGGGGTCCTTGAAATTAATACAAGTTTGAGAACCACTGACCCTTGGCAGACGTCTATATTCGGGACCTGCTTTAACCCATTTTGCGCGGGAACCCCTTTTGGTGTTTCAAGCATTATGTTCTACTTTAGCTATTGAAAAACAGCAGACCTACAAGCTCATAGCGCGCCACTCGGTGGCGTGCTATGAGCTTGTAGGTCTGCTATTTTTTGAAAAATTTAAGAACGACTGACATATAGAAACATAGCTTTTTCAGAAAACTGTCAGGATGTAGAAGACATTTTTAGAATCTGATCTCAGGTCAGAATGGGTTAAGTCCTTTACATTTCTACAGGGACACAAAGTGGACCACGGGGTCCTCTACATATCCACAGTCCTCCAGGGACACAGAGTGTGACCAGGACGTCGTCCAACACAATGTCTCCTCCTGCAACACAACCTCTGTTCAGGGTCCTCTGTGGGTCCACCAGATGTCCACAGGGACACAAAGTGGACCCAAGAGCAGACGAGACGTCCACTCATAATATCAGGAGACCATGCACTGCACGCTGTAACTCGTTGTTGGTTGTCTGCGTGACCTCATGTCCAATGAGAAATGATGTTTATATAAAACGGGGTTGGTAATTTAACCCATTTAGGCCTGACCAAATTTTTAAAAATGTCTTTTTGGAAAAACCTCATGTTTCTATATCAGTGGTTCTCAATATTTCATGTCAAGGACCCCCAAAAATATTTGAAATTGGCCGCTGACCCCCCCCCCCCCCATCTGAAAATGTGTTGTTTCAGGGACCACCCAAGCTCCCAGAAGCAAAGATTTTAGTTAAAAAACGTTCGCTCTGAAAGAGTATATATATATTCAATACTTTTCACCACATGTTCATGATTTTTCAAAAATAGCAGACCTACAAGCTCGTAGCGTGCCACACGGTGGCGCGCTACGAGCTTGTAGATCTGCTATTTTTCAAAAGGCAGTTCCCGTCCAAAATGGCTTAAGTACGACGTTCCAGTAGACTGGACAATGGAAAGCTAAATTCTGCTATTGTCCGTAGGCTGTGTAGCAGAAGCTCAGAACATAGACCGGCTATTTTTGGAGGACAGGAGACCAAACTATAGTGAGCTTGTGTAGATGGCCGAAATGTATATAGGGCTGAAGTGGGTAATGTATGTTTTGTTATGATCAAAATCAACAAAGTAATAGCATAAGTTTTTCAAATAATTGTAGTGCGGTGAAACTACATTTTTGTACTGAAAATTGGAAATTTCAGGGCATTGTATTATTATAAGCCATCCTGTATCTCCCAGACTCCCTCCCTGGTCAGAGTTCAGAGTTTGAATAAATGGTAAATAAAATGGTGCATTTATATAGCACCTTTATCCAAGGCGCTTTACATAGATTGTGCATTACATTCACACACACATTCATACACCGATGGCAGCGGAAACCATGCAAGGCACCAACCAGCACATCAGGAGCAATTAGGAGGTTCAGCGTCTTGCTCAAGGACACTTCCACACTAACTCTGGGGGAGCCCACAGGGTTCGAACTGGCAACCTTGCAGTTACCATCCAGCTACTCTACCCCTGAGCCACCGCCGCCCGAATGAATAAATATATAGAATTATTTTGCATACAGATATCTGTGGAGACTTAATTTAATTGGCTACATTTAAAACACACTTATGTGCCAGCATGCCAGTGAAAGTTCTCCTCTGTGCCAACGCTGGCAGATACAGTATATATATATATATATATATATATATATATATATATATATATATATATATATATATATATATAGCAGCGCTGGATAAAGTACTCACATTTTACTATAGAAGTATACAGTATACGTAAGTAAAAGTCCAGAATGCAAAATGTACTTGTACTTATGCAGAACGTTTTAAAATAATATATATAATATATATAAAACACATCTACAAGCTCACAATGCGTCACATCGCACATTTAACCCATTCTGGACGGGAACCCCTTTTGGTGTTTTAACTAAGCATTATGTTATACATTATAGCTATTGAAAAATAGCAGATCTACTCTAACCGAGTGGCGTGCTAAGAGCTTGTAGGTCTGCTATTTTTTTGAAATATCATGAAAATGAGGCACAAATCTTTCAATATATATTCTTTCAGAAGTTTATTTTTCTTTTTTTCGACGTAAGGCATGTATGTACGTAAATGTACTTATAGTTACTTTACACCACCGGTACCCTAGAGGGCCAGCAGCACAGCGTATCCTATTTGATCTCCATTTGATGGTAGTTCGGTTCAGTTGTTATACCTCGTATGTTTCATTCTAACCACTACTACCGCAGCACCACATCACCTACACACTATACTTCCCTCCAGGGATCAATTCAGATTCAGCTGATCTTATCCACTAGTCTCTTATCTTTCATGGCTCCAACGGAGCCACAGCCACCAGTTTGTCCCTCTACGATACGATACCAACTGCCAGGCAGCATGCAGAGACATTTCCTTCTCCCTCCCCACCTCCTCCTGACTAACGAGAGGGACTGACAGTGTCGGCGACCATCAAAGAGCACTTTCTTGCTCTTGATCCTTCTTCGCTGTCTGTCAACGCACCGAGAAAATGGAGGCTCCACCGAGCATATGTTAGTAATAGTGCCTTTTCATCCGGTGCGTGTGTGTGCGTGTGTGTGTGTGTGTGTGTGTGTGTGTGTTGCTGTAAGCTAATGGTCAGCAGCCCCCCACCCCACCGCCCTCCCAAACCCGGGCAGCCAAAGAATGTCCCGGCTCTTTTGTCGCTCTTTTCCACTACAGAGTGCTGAAGTCACTGGATCCGCCAAACACAGAACCGAACAGAACATAGAACAGCCAGCCAGGTCCATTCCTTCATTCCTTCCAGACCGTACGGCTTCGCCTCGGGTCCCAGAGGAGGTCATTATTACGATGTGTGGGACGATGTGAGAGAGGCGCTCAGAGTGACAGAGGAGGACAGAACCATGGCGGAACGACAAATATAACCCACTCTGGGCAGGAAACCCCTTTTTAGGTTTTGGTTTTAAAAAACATTATGTTATAATTTATAGCTATTGAAAAATAGCAGATCTACAAGCTCGTAGCACGCCACCGAGTGGCGCGCTACGAGCTTTTGGGGTCCTCCTTGACATGAAATAGTTTGAGAACCCACTGATACAGAAACATGAGGTCATTTTTAAAAAAAAAATCGAAGTCAGGTCCAAATGTGATAAATTGGAATGTGCTGCTGGAACCTGAAATAGATCAGCAGCAGCAGCAGGACGACGGTATTCTGTTGAAGGAGTAACTTTTGACAGTTGGGATGTTGCTGGTGTCAGCAGTCCTCTGGTTGGATAAACACAGTACCAACTGATTCTGTTTTCCTTGCCAATCAGACTGGTCTGAGCCCATACATACAGTATGGCATACTGTATGTACATGTGAAATGTTAACCCATTTAGGCCTGGCGTCAAAATAAAACAAACGTTTGCTCTGAAAGAATATATATTCAAAGATTTGTGCCACATTTTTCGAAAATAGCAGATCTACAAGCTCGTAGCGCGCCACTCGGTGGCACGCTACGAGCTTGTAGATCTGCTATTTTCGAAAAATTACAATAGCTAAAGCATAACATAATGCTTAGTTAAAACTCCAAAAGGGGTTCCCACCCAGAATGGATTAATCATGTCCCGGGGCCCCCACCCTCCCGCCGTCAATCATGCAGTCAATGCATTTCATTTAACCACTTATTATAAAAAAAACCCTCTACAACTACAGAGGGTAATAACTGTTGTAGCCACGGCCCCAACCCTCACTGGAAAAAGTGGATCTACAAGTTCACAATATGGTGGGTTGCAATGCGCTGTGAGCTTGTAGATCCCCGAATGTTTAGCCCTGTGAATGGGGATGCTATATTTGGGTTCAAAGCTAATACGCTTTAATCTGGATTACTGGCTCTGTATACACACGAGAGAACAAAACAAAATGTATGTATATCCACATGATTAATACTAATAATACTGTATGGATGTAAAATAATGATTTCAGAGAAAGGCGAAAATCAAAGCAGGGATTACACGATTTCTTCGAGCATGGATAATGATGTTAAATTAACGGTTTAACTGTTCTACCGGTGAGACACACATTTTGTAAGCATACTGTAAATTTGAGTCCGGACCATTATAGGAACCCCTTTTGGTGTTTGCTATTGAAAAATAGCACATCTACAATTGGCTACATTTAAAACACACTTATGTGCCAGCATGCCAGTGAGTGTTCTCCTCTGTGCCAACGCTGGCAGATACAGCGCTGGATAACGTACACACTTTACTATAGAAGTAATACCGTTCACGTAAGTAAAAGTTCAGAATGCAAAATGTACTTGAGTAAAAAGTATCGACATCAACATGTACAACAATGGCCCGTTTCACGTTTTAAAATATATAAAGAATATTTCTTTTGATAATAGCACATCTACAAGCTCACAATGAGTCACATCGCACAGTACTTAAGCATCCTTTCGACAGCCAACGAAATGGTCCAAAATGCAGAGAGGACAGAGCCAGAGAGAGCCAAGTATGCATCCTCCTGTTATCCTGTTAACATAATAGCCATATATATATATTTATATATATCCCTTCAGTATTTAATTTGGGATCACTCGTCACAGTGATTAGCCCATTCTGAACGGGAACCCATTTTGGCGCTAGCATCATGTCGTGCTTCAGCTATTGAAAAATAGCAGATCTACAAGCTCGTAGCGCGCCACTCGGTGGCGCGCTACGAGCTTGTAGGTCTGCTATTTTTGAAAAATCGAAGAGTCGACTGACATTTTTTAGAATATGATCTCAGGTCAGAATGGGTTAATCAGACCAGTGTGTGTCCAGTGGAAACCTCGTATGAATCTGATCTCAGGTCAGAATGGGTTAGGGCCGGGGGACGGTGGCGGGCCAAATCCAGAGAGGTACTCTGACGGTCAGGTTCACATGAGGACAAAATGCTAATCATATTATTTTCACACATTAGCTCTCTTCACACTGTTAACCGCTTGAACACGAGCATTATACCTATTCCCAATCCTGACAAGGGGGCAACAGAGCGAAAACAGCAGATCGATCTACAAGCTCTCAGCACGTGCAGGAGGTGTTGCGTGTCTAAGCACTTTAAATGCTTAGTATGATGAGGTATAAAATACAGCAGCCTTGTGTTCATAAAACAGAAAGATTGGGTATTGGGTAAGACTGATCTTTCAGGACCTTTCACTGCTTTGTCTCAACCATTACTGTATGGCTCTGGTCTCAGCCACCGCGGCAGATATTTTGACATTCCGTATTTATTTATTTTTTATGTTGCCACTACTGTTGGAGCAGCCATAAACTACACAGGTTCATCTCTACTGTTGGAGCAGCCATAAACTACACAGGTTCATCTCTACTGTTGGAGCAGCCATAAACTACACAGGTTCATCTCTACTGTTGGAGCAGCCATAAACTACACAGGTTCATCTCTACTGTTGGAGCAGCCATAAACTACACAGGTTCATCTCTACTGTTGGAGCAGCCATAAACTACACAGGTTCATCTCTACTGTTGGAGCAGCCATAAACTACACAGGTTCATCTCTACTGTTGGAGCAGCCATAAACTACACAGGTTCATCTCGATGTTCTGGACATCTTTGTAATGTTAGTGTTAGTAAAAAGCAGGTAAAAGAGTAACGTTTGAGGCAGACTAACATCAGTCACTCTGCCGTTCACTGTAGTGGAAGAGATGCGCCTGGTGAGGGTTTAAACCCTGCAGCTACGTCGAGTCCGCCTACAGGAAATACGTAAGCTGCGACCATGAGACCCGTTTTTAAATTAGTCTATACCCAAAACTGGATGAAATAGGGCGTTCATTTACAAAACAAATATAGATGGCCAACAGCAACAATATGATATAGTTATATGGACAGCTTAATGAACAGTTTATACGTTACGATTTGCGATACAATCACTTTGTTTCTTTGAAGAGTTTGCAAAAGTGCCTCACGTTATAGAGCATGTGAGAATCTGGCTTTGTGTTGCATTTTTCACAGTAGGTACAAATTGCCATTTGACAGTAAACTAATTCCACAAGGTAACAACAACAACGATTTTGTCAACTTATCCACTTAAACTATAATATAATCTACTTGACCAGAGTCCTCCCCAAAGGGACTATTGGACATCCTTTTTCTTCCCCGGACCCCTAACCTACACAATGCCTAAAATAGCCGATCTGCAAGCCCACAACGCGGCCGTTGCCACGTTACAATGCACAGGGAGGAATGTAGGGAATGTTCGCCCCTATAGAGCGAACTCCAGTCGTGACAAATCATAACGCACACAATATTTTGGACCAAATCAATAATTACAAAGAAGAAAAACAAACAAAAAAAGTGTTGTAACCTGTTGTAACACCTAATTCTTTGTTTGGCCCGAAACATTGTGTTTGTTGTCATGATTTGTCACGACAAGAGTTTGCTTTGTCCGCGGTGTAAACGTCTTTAAATAAATACATTCTGAAAAGTCTATGAGGGAAAATGAACAGGGATTTCTTTTCCGGGTCTCTCGAGTGGGCGGGACTGCGACGCTCTATAGCAGGGGTGGGCAACTGACGGCCCGGGGGCCACATGCGGCCCCCACCTTCACTTAATGCGGCCCTCCGTTAATACCAGAATACTGATATAGTATTGATTTCAGCTGTTATAATTCCAAAACCGCTTTAATTACTTCATGACTAGTATTAAATGACTAGTATTAAAATGTTTGTCTTTTTGTGTCCAATGTAGTTATGTTAACAGTTCATAAAGTTAACATAACTATAACTAAATGTAGATCGGCTATTTTTGCTATATTTTAATTGAAAACCTGAATATCTGTTGCTATTTTTTTTATTGGAATCCTGAAAAGTTACCTTTTTATTGAATTTTAAATGCATTTAGTTATAGTTATGTTAACTTTATGAAGTGACATGCACTGTGGCCCTCTGGAGTGAGTGTGGAGTCTGTGGACATACAGTGGCCCTCTCCATCGTCAAAGTATAGGGTTCATGTGGTTAAATGAACAAGGTCGTTTTCACAACACATCCTCGTCCTTGTGCCATCAATACATGTGCTGCATGCAGACTAGACCATAACCAATTCTGACCTGAGATCAGATTAAAAAAATGTCTTCTACATCCTGACAGTTTTCTGAAAAAGCTATGTTTCTATGTCAGTCGTTCTTCAATTATTTAAAAAATAGCAGACCTACAAGCTCGTAGCGCGCCACTCGGTGGCGCGCTATGAGCTTGTAGATCTGCTATTTTTCAATAGCTAAAGCATAACATAATGCTAACACCAAAAAGGGGTTCCCGCCCAGAATGGGATAATGATTAACAAAGCATTTACAGAACACAAGCTTTATGTATGTTACATAAAAAAGGGCTGAATGAGTTGTTAAAAACAGGATTTACATACCGAAATGGCCAGTTCAGGATTCTGTCATTTAAATATTATATTGCACATTTCGCGCAATGTAGTGCCAATAAAACACTTAAACGCGTCTCTAGTTAACCTTACCGTCCCCATCGGGGGAAATATTAGCAGAAAGATATTATGGCAACATATTTCATAAACCTCCTCTCGCATCGTTGCATTGTGGAAAAGCCTTGTAAAAGGATTAATGTAGGTGACTTTCAGATGCCTTGAACACATTATCTCCACTTCCCCTCTCCATCGGCTCCACTACACTGAATTAATTACTATGATAATATCTTGTCAAAATGGTTCCACGAGACTGTTAGCACCAAACCCTGACACGATTACAAAATGAGTTAGCTTAACCTTTATACGCTGTCACTTTTCCCCCGTGCCACTGAACTTCTGCTCCATATATAGCACTCTAGTCTTAAGCAGGGCTTACTGTAACACCTGCTGACTTTTAAGACGACTTCAGAGTCACAGTCGAGTCATAATACAATCAGGACGAGTCACGGCTTTAGGTATGAGGCATACCGCCTCATACCTAAAGCCGTGACAGTGTTTTTTTCGTCGACTAAAACTACTAATAAAATGGAAACTAAATGAAAACTAAGCTACGATGACTAAAACTAAAATATTAGTTTAATTGTCAACAAATAAAAACTAGAGTAAAATGTTAGGGAGGGACAAGAGATCCAGTATTAAGTAATTTTACACTTGGTTGCATGCAGAAAATAGCCGATCTACAAGCTCACAACGCGTCGCAGCGCGACGCGTTGTGACCTTGTAGATCAGCTATTTTCAGCAAGTGTAAAAATCAGACAGTACGACGGCAAAATACATTTTACTCGACTAAATCACCTGTAGATTTCGTCGACTAAAATCGTATGATATTTAGTCGACTAAAACTAGACTAACACTAAATCATTGCAGGTGACTAAAATGTGACTAAAACTAAATGAAAACTATTAAAAAGACCATGACTAAAAATAAAATCTAAATTTGCTGCCAAAAAAAAAACAACACTGGGTGGTATTATAGCTTGACCTGATTTTTATCCCCCCAAAATAAGACCGACATTCTGTGTTCCGATCATATCAAACGGGTTTGATTATTCTCTCCAAGTCCGGTCGGGTCTGAATGAGTGCAATGGGCATTTTGTTGTTTACTTTTATACTATGACTAAAGGAATAACATGCAGCTTAAGGTCACACAATGCCATCTGTTGTCTGTTGTCACGGAAACGCTGATGTCACAGCATGACAACCAACCACATCGCCTTATAAGTCATCACATGATGAAGAGAAATACAATAGCATTGGTATAATAATATTAATAATAACCGGTAGTAAGGAGGTATCTGATTTAGACTTCAGACTCCAGTGACCAGCTCCCTCCACCCGGCTACCTAAATGAGAATACAGTCCACTAAGCTAAGGGTTTGTCCTTAACAGAGAGTCTCAGTAACACCAAGTCAATAGTGTAGTTCTACTAATGTGCATGTGTATATTATCACACTTTTTTATATTACATATAGTCTATTCATCACAACAAGTGGTTCTTAGTAGCCTGGGTTGCCTGGTTAGTAATAATGGCAAAGGTAAAAACGTGGTAACACTTTTATATTAAGGTCAACGTTATAAAATCCCCAAAAAACGCAGCAGTGTGCAGGCACCTTGAACATCAAAAGTAATCAATAAACTATACGATTAAAAACTGGTGAAAGATTGGTGGAATTGTCAAATTATAGGCAAAATAAATAGTCTACGCCAGTCTAAACGGAATGCCTCACCACCTGCGTTTGACATTTCCAAATGCTTGGAAAGGGAAAGTTTAAATATTATTTCTGGGGGTCACAGACAGAAAAAAGTTTGGGAACCTGTTAATTAATGAACAGAGCACGGTTGGTTACGGTGGGGATTTTTAGTGCTTCAAAGTGTGCAGTACACCAAACTCATTCCACACAGTGCAAAAAACCACTCAGCTATGAAAATGTGTGTCACATCTCCCCGATTGCATCAATATCCATGACCTCTATATAAATGGGGGGGCTGGGCAACACGGTTTTCCTGCCTCCGTCTTTTGCATAATAACCCATTCTGACCTGAGATCAGATTCTAAAAATGTCTTCTACATCCTGACAGTTTTCCATTCTGACCTGAGATCAGATTCTAAAAATGTCTTCTACATCCTGACAGTTTTCCATTCTGACCTGAGATCAGATTCTAAAAATGTCTTCTACATCCTGACAGTTGTCATTCTGACCTGAGATCAGATTTTAAAAAATGTCTTCTATGTCAGTCGCTCTTCGATTTTTCAAAAATAGCAGATCTACAAGCTCGTAGCGCGCCACTCGGTGGCTCGGTAGCTTGTAGATCTGCTATTTTTCAATAGCTAAAGCATAACACAATGCTAAGACCAAAAGGGGTTCCCGCCCAGAATGGGATAAACAGGTATCTCCACAAAGGAAGCAATCATAATGATTGTCAGCGGGAAATGGCTTTTCGAGAGGGCACCATTATTCCTCCACTGATCCAGTTCATCTTTTACTTCTCTAATTCCTTTTGAGCTTCTCTTCTCACACAACATTTACCCTCATTTTCTTTCTAAATAAAACAGACGTGTGCCGTATGGGAAATGCAACTGATGGTTAAGCAATATTATGTTGTGTTCTCCAAAGCTTGATATTCTGATAAAATTGCTCTATAGCGTTTGTCTCTCAAGCTCGTATGCTATTTCTTGCCTTAGTGATGTAAAATAGGTTTTCGATGTAATGAGTCCCAGGATGCAGGGATGGACTTTTAGACGAGTCCCAGGGACATTTTATGAGTCCCACTTCAACCACGTTAGGAGTCATATTTTGCCATTTTTTACAAATTGCAGCATTTAACTCCCATTTCATTTTATAATGGTTATAATGTGGTTATATTCATGTAGAAAACAGAAGAATAAATGATGATTATCAAAATATCACAATTTTTGTATTATTTTTACTGTACAGTAGCCTACAGTAGTGCATCCCGTGGATGCAGAGAGGTCGTTGTTTGATTGCGTCCCTTAACTATAAACTGCGTTTTGGGATGCAAAATGCACCAAATTTTAATCTGTTGCTGTAAACGATAGTCTTTCTTAACTCTTTACCGTCTTTACCTAGCTGTAAGTCCCCTGTGCGATCAAAAAAAGGTATAGATCTATTTTATTTTTTGTAAAAATAAATGTTCAGGTTGGGATACAAATTGGGAGAGAAACTTCATGCACGATAAACTTGTGAAATTGGAAGTAATGACACAGATTGGTGAGCATGAGGCTAAAATGAAACTAGAGCACTAGACTATAGACAACTCAAGCGGATATACATGCGTTCTCTCTCCTGATTGGCTGAAACTGGCAACCCTCTGAAAATAATATTAGACTGGATATTGTCTGTGATTTTGGATATCGTACTACTGTTGTGATATGGCATACAGTAAACTGTATAAAACAAGTAAGACGCGCGCATGCGGGAAGCGAACACAGCTCGTAAATTGCAATAACAACAACGTACTTTTTATTCTTTTTATGTTTTCTTTTTTTTAAGTGTGCGTGCGTGTTGTGTGTGTATTATTGTGTGATAGAGTTGCGCCCTCTGGTGGCGGGCTGGTGGTGTCACAGCGTGACAAACGCACGCACAGACAGACAGACAGACATAGTATGCTGCTCATTGTGTTCGCAATCACTGCGTTCGCAACTATAAATATAATATTCAAATGATCGGAATCGGATTGGAAGCAAAAAAACGTGATCGGATCAGCATAAAGGGGGTTTTACAAGGTCCATTCATACAGATAATATGAATGGACTTTATTGCACATATTATGTGCAATAGATCCTTCATGCATGTCAACAGTCACTGTAATTAGTTTTCTCTTGACATTTATCTGCATTTTGCTTGAGATACCTTGTGTTGTTTGGGACTGAATTTAATTATTTTCCCTCCGCAAACTTGGGATAACTGACAGGGTTTGATCAAGCATGCACAACTCTCTCGTTCCGCCAGTTAATTGTCAGTCGGACTCAATGAATCATCAACTCTGGTCAATTTTAATTGACCAGAAATGAAAGAAAAATAAGAAGAAAAGAGATTATAATAATCACTGTAACGTGACAGTTTTCAGAACAGTCTTAAAGTCCAATTAAGAGTTGTTAATTCACCCGTTATGAAAGATGGAGTGCCACAATTTTTTTCCCACCCTAAATCAGGTATTATTATAATATAAGGAGGAAGAACTTTTTCCAAAAAGTGTACAGTATGTTAAAATCATGCTTTTGCTGAAGACACACCCACAGCTGTAGTTGTATGATAAAGGGGAGGGGAGGGGC
Organism: Protomyctophum bolini; assembly: GCF_963924005.1. NCBI lineage: Eukaryota > Metazoa > Chordata > Actinopteri > Myctophiformes > Myctophidae > Protomyctophum > Protomyctophum bolini. The sequence goes on along the minus strand of NC_137877.1, from coordinate 3,670,326 downwards.
TGGTAGTGTGATGTCACTATATTACAATTTATTTCATTGGGTCAAGGCCTCCAGGAAGAAACCCCAAATACAAAGTTAATTCACCATTGCACATGAAAACGACTCCAGGGTGTCTAATGAAGTACTGTCACCTCATAGACACATGAAAAACTGGAAAAATACAAAAATTGTGGAAAGGAAAGGTACTATGTTTACCCAGCAGGGTAACTGGACTAAGCTCAAGAACTTGTTTACAGCCAGGCCCTGCTCATAGAACATTTCATGGTAGGGGGTTCAATGCCTTGTCCATAAAGGGCACTTCAGCGGTGGTAATTTTAACGTGCCGGTCCGGGGATACGAACTATAGCGACCTTCACGATATCAAGACCGCTCCGCAAACCGTTCGGCCACCGCTGCCCCAATCTGCACTCCATCTTTGAGTTTCCTCTAAATTGTAAATACATGTGAGGGCCTGCATTACGTCTGAGGTCAAGCTGCAGGTGTCAGTGGAATCCCATCACAAGGTGCTGCCAGGTCCTGTTTTTTAATCATCACATATCGGTCAAACTGCTCTGTGGAGGATAATATCCTCCACAGAGACTAGTCTATATTATAGAGTCTCTCTTGTCATTCTCCAAGGTGAGAAACACCTCAAGGTGAGAAATAATACCTACTGTATGCTAGTTTGTTATAATATGCATCTCTATAATGCTCTATAATGGAAGTGGGGGACAGACAGACAGGCAGTATACCTCTAATGTATTTCACTAATAATGTCGATTTTTCCAGTACTTCCAATAATGCATGCCGAGCCAGAATAAGCGTTTGCAAATTGTCTTAGTCGACAAGTCTGTCTTGAGAGACTAATTATTTCCTAACTGGCCCAAAACCCAAACGGTCGGACTGAGAGAATTAACCCATTCTTGGCGGGAACCCGTTTTGGTGTTAGCATTACGTTATGCTTTAGCTATTGAAAAATAGCAGATCTACAAGCTCGTAGCGCGCCACCGAGTGGCGCGCTACGAGCTTGTAGGTCTGCTATCTTTGAAAAAATCATGAAAATGTGCCTGAAATCTTTGAATATATATTGTTACAGAGAGAGTTTTTAACTCAAATCTTTGCTTCTGGGGGGGGTCCCTGGAAAAACATATTTTCAGATCAGTGGCCAAACACAGATAATTGTTGGGGTCCTTGCCATGAAATATTGAGCACCACTGATACAGAAACATGAGGTATTTCAGAAAAATTAATTTACGACGTCAGGCCAAAATGGGTTAAAAGTCTTCAGGCTCAGTTTGAAGACATAACCCTCTCATCTGATCCTTTGGTCTGCCCCGGGGCCTCCTCTCTCCACTCGACTGCCAACGGAGTCCAGAGAGAGCTAAAGGTCTTGGACCGATGGCGCCTGATCAGGATCACATAATAATCTGCAAAAACCACTGAAGCGACCCTTAGCTCACAGATTGTTTGACAGGACAGTTTTTTTTTCTTCTATTTTTTTTTGCATAGATCTTTTAACTACTTAAAAAGCCTCAATTCCAAGTAAACCTGACTATGTATTGAATACATAGTCCAGAAGGTAGATTGCGATCTACCAGTAGATCACAAAGGCTTTGCAGGTAGACCACATGACATGCCCCAAAATATATATCATTAAAAAAAATACTTGAAATAAGGTGACTGATTGATTAAAAGAGCCTTTCAGCTCAAACACACAATACAAATACAAAGTCATATACAAATAACTACGAATTCCATTTTCCTCTCTCTATTCCCCATTCCAAGTGTGTTTGTCTTTATGTAAGGCCAGTGCTGCTGTTTTCAGCAATGGGATAATACTTTTTTGGGTGAGTAGTTCTTGTTGAGCTGGTCATTGTGAAAGTAGCTCTCAAGTCAAAAAAGTGTGGGCACCCCTGATGTATTAAATTCATCAAGTCATATAAAACATGGAATAAACGCTCAGCGATACTAGGAGCAGTACAAGACAGTACAGACAAACAGCGGGGTAATTTTCTTGTGGCAGAAAGCCAGAAGATTTGTCCTGTCCGGTTGCAAATTGCAACTCGCCGACAGGCTCTTTATAGTGGTTTGAAGGTTTGGTAACACACTTAGTAGTAGGAGGTGATTGTCAACAGTTTTTTTAAGCAGGCTCAATAGAACAGCTTACCACTGGCGTATAATTAAAAGGTAGGGCAACGGATAAGATAAGGGACATCTTCAAATATTGACACACTAAAGTTTACTAGCCTATATCAAAGAATACAACAATATCAGTATAGCTTATTAAGTTATGTCACGTCAACATCAGTGTGAAGTATGTGGTGCCACAACACCCAGCTGTCTGCAAAACACTGCTAATTAGAGATCAGGCACGCTGTCTCCATCTCTGAAATGAAAAATATGTTTTTCTCACTTTTTAGAGCATAACTGTGCGTGGTCATAATGATGACATATACCGTTCATTAGATGCCAAACAGAAATACTGTAATAGGCATGTGTATTCTTATGTGGACAATTCCCCTAAAAGTCTATTTTGTATTACTTGCTGTCGAACACAAACACTGCATGATGAGTCAGAATATAAAGCCTATAGCAGCTCAGTGGCCTTGTGGTTAGAGTGTCCGCCCTGAGACTGTGAGGTCGTGGTTCAATCCCCGGCCGGGTCATACCATAAGACATACAAATGGGACCCAGTGCCTCCCTGCTTGACACTCAGCATCAAGGGTTGGATTGGGGGTATAAGTCCCTGTGACATACTAGCGTCATGTCCAGGGGGTGTACTTGTGCATCAAGCTGCCTCACGCTACAGAAACAGGAGATAGGCTCCTGCCCTATGGGCCTCATGGCTACAGAAACAGGAGATAGGCTCCTACCCCTATGGGCTACTTATAGATTCTATGAATCTTGATTCAATTAATCTACATGATTCCCATATACAGTATAGCTCACTTTGTACTGTAACTCACTCACATGTCATTAGGAAGACAATCTGGGGCTGCTACCTTCTTAATCGAACTTGACGGCCAAACTCGTCGTACATTAAAATATATATATATATATATATATCTGAAAACAGTGGAGGTGGTAAAATGTTTAAGAGGGTAAATTAAAAAGGTAGCTCAACGGACCCCAATCCTTCCCATTGGTAGAATCGTACCTTAACAGGTTAAAACATGGTCTTTAATGACTCTTTTCCTGCACGAGGCTGTGAACGTGGGAGAGCATCTGCAGCTCCAGGCTGTCGATCGCAGTCCGCCCCGTCCCCCATCCCCGTCACATTATGGATGAGGAATTATTTTGCTCTTCATTCCCTCATCAGTCATGTAACACTAGCACGTACTTCTGCCATCCGTCATGTAATACCAGCGCGTCAATGTGACACTAATGTGTAATGAAGTTGTTCAGAAATTCATCGCCGATAATTCCTCATTCACGCGAGCGACCGTGAAAAGTGTCTGATGATATTGATTGTGTACCACGGCGCACAGACGTGTCAATTGTTAACACATTCTGGGCGGGAGAACCCATTTTTGGTGGGTTTTTTTAAGCATTATGTCATACTTTAGCTATTGGAGAATAGCAGATCTACAAGCTCATAGCGCGCCACCGAGTGGCGCACTCACTACGAGCTTGTAGGTCTGCTATTTTTTAAGAATCGTGAAAATGTGGCACGAATCTTTGAATATATATCCTTTCACAGTGAACAGTTTTAACTCATACCTTTGCTTCTGGGGGGGGAGGTCCCTGGAACTACATATTTTCAGATGGGGGTCGGCGGGCAATTGTTTTTGTATGTCTTTGACATGAAAATGTTTGAAAATGACTGACAAAACATGAGGTTTTTCAGAAAACTGTCAGGATTTAGATTTGTAAAATCGTCGTCAGGTCAGAATGGGTTAATTTCTCCTTGCACGAGTGTCCCCTCCTTCCGTGTCATTTTCTCATCACACCGGGCGCCGCCCGCCAGACGGTAAATTGGAGGTGGAAAGTCTAGTAATATGCATTGAAAACGTCCCGGCAGTCAGTCTGATTTTAATTATGAAAACGGTGGAATTTCTTTTCCTCGGGTAAACCATCGTCGCACTGCGGCCACAGGAATGCTGTTAATAAGGCATGAAATGCACGGCCACACCTCCTACATGACATTAAACTTGGGATGCAATATTAACCCATTTAGACCTGGGAACGATTCTAAAAAAGGTCTTCTAAATCATGACATTTTTAATGTTTATGCCTGGCTTTTCTTTTCTTTTTTTTCTCCATTGCTCTGTAAAGCATTTCATGTCATGAAAGGTGCTATACAAATAAAGTTTTATTATTATTATTACTATTATTATTATGACAGTTTTCTGAAATACCTCATGTTTCTATGTCAGTGGTGCTCAATATTTCATGTCAAGGACCCCAAAAATAAACTGTAATTGGCCACCGACCCCCATCTGAAAGGTACTCCCCCAGAAGCAAAGATTTGAGTTAAAAACGTTCGCTCTGAAAGAATATATATTCAAAAGATTTGCACTACATTTTCACGATTTTTCAAAAATAGCAGACCTACAAGCTCGTAGTGCGGCACTCGGTGGCGCGCTATGAGCTTGTAGATCTGCTATTTTTCAATAGCTAAAGTACAACATAATACTTAAGACACCAAAAGGGGTTCCCGCCCAGAATGGATTAAAATGATTTAATGGCACCAAAAGGTGAGATGAATTCGGTGGTTTTCTTTCGACAGATGATTGTATACGGTATAAGGGTCTCTGCCTTTCACATAATTGAAAATTCCATTCCAAGGGGAGGAGAGTTATCTATAGGGCCCTGTTAATGAAAAAAAGGTCTGATTTGGGGCACAATGGGGCAAAGTGTCTCGAATCCCCCAAAGTATTAACCCATTTTGTACGGGAACCCCTTTTGGTGTTTGAAGCATTATACCATACTTTAGCTATTGAAAAATAGCAGATCTACAAGCCGCGCTATGAGCTTGTAGGTCTGCTATTTTTGAAAAATTGTGAATATTTGAATATATTCTTTCAGAGCGAACGTTTTTAACTCAAATATTTTCTTCTGAGGGGTTCCTGGGAGTACAAATTTTGAATCAGATGGGGGTCGACGACCGATTAAATATAATTTTTGGGGTCCTTGACATGAAATATTGAGAACCACTGAAACAGAAAACATGAGGTATTTCAGAATACTGTCAGAATTTAGAAGACAATTTCTAAATTTCGATGCCAGGCCTAAATGGGTTAACAGATACTGCTGCATGTGCCGGCATCACAGCATCCTCCACTGTGTGGAGAGAATTCCTTTACATTGTCAAGAGAAAGGGGGAGATATGGACCGGGTCTTCCATGGTACTGTATCATGATGTCGAGGCTGAATCTGTGCCAGCGCTGAACAGAGCCTCTCTCTCTTTTCCCCTGGTGATCAAGGTGCACACGTTGGGATCTGGAGCTCTACTTTAACCCATTTTGGTCGGGAACCCCTTTTTGGTGCATGTTTTAAGCATTATGTTATGCTTTAGCTGTTGAAAAATAGCAGATCTACAAGTTCATAGCGCGGCACCGAGTGCCGCGCTATGAACTTGTACGTCAGCTATTTTCTGAAAAATCGTGGAAATGTTCCTCAAATCTTTGAATATATATTATTCTTTCAGAGTTTCTGTTTTTAACTCAAATCATTCCTGGAACAACATATTTTCAGATGGGGGGTCGGCGGCCAATTACATATAATTTGTGGGGTCCTTGACAGGAAATATTGAGAAGCACTTGTATAGAAAGAGGTTTTTCAAAAAAAAAAAAAAAAAAATTCGATGTCAGGCCTAGATGGGTTAAAATGTAAGGCTCCAAGGAGCGCTTCTGTACCCTCTGCTGACGCCTACGTGTCATTGTAGCGTTAAGTTATTACAGTTCCGATTCCATGAGACACTTTTCTTCTTTTTCTGTTCACTTGCCAACATGTTTAAAATGCCACGTCCGATCCCCAAAGGCATGTGGGCGTGCCTAGTGGGCTGTACAGTGTTGAAGAAAGAGTACAGCTATAAGCACTATATCGTCCCATTAATCCACCCATAATTCCTCTGTGTAATCAATACTTTTCTTTTACAGGAAAAATGTCTTCCCCTTTGGCTGATCATATTTTATCCACTTTGTGGAGCGTTGTGAGCTCGACATGTTGTGAGCTCATACACATCGGCCATTTGCTCATACAATTTTACAATTACAATTTAGGCATTTAGCAGACGCTCTTAATCCAGAGCGATTTACATTAAGCAAGAACAAAAAAGCATGGGAATACATCACATAAAACAGATTATTTTCTGTCTTCACTGACTGAAGCTGTGGAACTGGTTTCTGATCAATGCTCCAATAAATAAGGTTATACACTGCCTCCAATAAATGTCTACAGCAGCTGCAGCCGTCTCTAACCCATTTTAGACTAAGGTTGATTTTAAAAGTCTTCTAAATCCTAACATTTTTCTGAAAAACCCATGTTTCTATGTCAGTTGGTGCTCAACCTTTTTCATGTCAAGGACCCCCAGAATTATCTCTATTGGGCCACGGACCCCCACCTCAAAATATGTAGTTCCAGGGACCCCCCAGAAGCAAATATTGTAGTAAAAAATGCTCTGAAATTTAAATTGAAAGATTCGTGCCACATTTTCACGACTTTTCAAAAAATAGCAGACCTACAAGCTCGTAGCGCGCCACTCGGTGGCGCGCTATGAGCTTGTAGATCTGCTATTTTCCAATAGCTAAAGTATAGAACAGAATGTTTAAAACACCAAAAGGGGGTTCCGGCCCAAAATGGGCTAACACAGAAGCAGTAAAAACCCAGAGAAAAGACAGAAGAGCCCATATTCAGTGAAACCTTCGAGAAGAGAGGAGGAGGGTTAGATTAATTCAGAGTAGAAGGCTGTGTGATGAATAGGCTAAAACTAAAGAACCAGCTCAAGTAATCTCTCTGAGGAGTCAACTGGCGACTCCCTGGAGAACGGATGAAAAAAAAGAGAAAAACAGAACATGCATGGTTCGGTTCAAAGTCGTACCGTTGAAATCCAACGCTTTCCTGCCCTGCCCCAAACTGAGCTGTTTTGTCTACGCAGTCGGGGAGGAAAAGGGAAATGTATGTCAAATGCGGTTATACTTTTCAGGAAATGGGGGGGAAGGGGGAAGAGAGAAAATGTGTTCCAATGGATCCTACACAGTACACTACTACACACTTTTTATTTTGTCACAAGCTCTGGTTAATACTTAACCCATTCTGAACGGGAACCCCTTTTGGTTGTTAGAATCATGTTATGCTTTAGCTATTGAAAAATAGCAGATCTACAAGCTCATAGCGCGCCACCGAGTGGCGCGCTACGAGCTTGTAGGTCTGCTATTTTTTGAAAAATCGAAGAACGACTGACATTTTTTAGAATCTGATCTCAGGTCAGAATGGGGTTAATCAGACCAGTGTGTGTCCAGTGGAAACCTCGTATGAATCTGATCTCAGGTCAGAATGGGTTAAAACCCACACGTCACGGCGTGTTGCGAGCTTACAGCCTGGCTATTTTTGCCACTTCTTGGCGCGACACTGCTACGGCATAGTAGGGCACAAACAAGGGACTAAATTCTTTTTGCTCCTATGCCACCAAAATGTGGAACGCCCCACCAAAAGTCATTAAGAAATGTGAATCCCTTGACTCCTTCAAAACCGCTCTCAAAGGGCACCTACGGACGGCTGCAATTCAAAACTGCCCCCCGTAAAATCTGAATCCCCCCCCCCCGCCCCCCCTTTTCCCCCCTCACTGTATATTTTTCTTTTCCCTTTTTACCTCCTTTATGATGAATTCCTGTTCTGTTCTTTAACTATATAGAAGTGTCTATTTGTACGTCTCTAAATGTTTTGATGAATTGAACAAGGTGGACCCTCTTGTAAAACAAGTGTAATGCTTAATTGGGTCGTCCACTCACAGTTATAACAGTCTTTGTATTGAGTTTGTGCTTGAAATGTACTGTAATACTGCAAACTGTTAAAAAAAATATTTCAATCAATCAATCAAAATAGTATTTTAAAATATGAAAACACAAGGTTCCTGCTCCTCGACAGTGGGTGATTTTCTCCAAAAAACGGTGGAGCTGTAATGGACATTCTAGAATGCCAAATATGCATTATTATTGTGTATTTCTCTGCCTTCCATTTAAAGTCTCTCTTTGCTCACCAATGTGCTCAGTCTAATTCAACTGCAGCTGTCAATCTAACAGCTGACTTGACTCCTCCACGCTGTCAGCAAAGGTATACTGTACTTATTTGTGTAAACGTATGTTTAGCGCAGATCCTTATATGGACATTCAGTATAGTAAAGCAATTTTGGGCTTATGCTTTAGCTATTGAAAAATAGCAGACCTACAAGCTCGTAGCGCGCCACCGAGTGGCGCGCTACGAGCTTGTAGGTCTGCTATTTTTGGAAAATCGAAGAACGACTGACATAGAAACATAGCTTTTTCAAAAAACCAAAGACAAGACTATAAGGACTGTCTGAGAATGGGGTTGAAAGAGGCTGCTGGAACAGACAAGGAGGAGGCCTGTTCTGTTCCTCACTCTCTGTATGTGTTGTGACTCTGCTGAATCTTCTGAATAAATTCTCAACACTTCACCCTGAAGAACTTTGTCATTCCTTCATCTTTGGAAGATTATTTAATCCATTTTGGGCGGGAGAGACCCTTTTGGGGTTTCAAACATTATGTTATGCTTTAGCTATTGAAAAATAGCAGATCTACAAGCTCATAGCGCGCCACCGAGTGGAGCGCTATGAACTTGTAGGTCTGCTATTTTTGAAAAAATCGTTAAAATGTGCCTCAAATCTTTCCGAAAATTGTCATGATTTAGAAAACATTGATTTAAAATGTCGATGTCAGGCCTGAATGGCTTAATCTACACCACCACGGGGTGCAAAGTTCTCACAGGAAAAGGAGAAACAAACTAAAACAGAACAGCCATGGTAGAAGTACACGTACACCGCAGGCAGGCAGCATGCAAAGGGAAGAGAAAGGGGGCCCAAAGGGTGGAGAGTGACTCGACATTCAGGGACCTGCTCCATTTGTTCCCTTTTCCCTGTGTTTTCTCTCCCTTCCATCCTCATTTTCATTCATGGCGGAGCGTAGAGAGAGCCTCTGCTAGCATGGAGGGAGGACCAAGGTCAGGCATTGTCTCGCTCAGACACCATCACAGTCCCCCCCCGTCCCCCCCAATCCAACCCCCCCCCCCCCGGGGTGCTTATTGTCGGAGGCAGTGTTGCTTTTTGTCGACTGAAACTATGATGAAAAATGTTCGTCGACTAACTTTTTTTTTTACTGACGAAAACCAAATTAAAACTTCTAGCCCTTACCCGTTGTGAGATATCCCCCGCGGGAGGTACTGCGCCCTGGATGCGTTTTCGCATTTTTAATTCACTAATAAATTAATTATTAATTTATAATTTGTTAAATTGTAAAAAGGGCTTCGTTAAGACCTCCATATTATTATTATGGTCAATGCCTGTGTGAAAAGTGGGAGTGATTGGTGCAGGCGGTGTTTCTGACAGACCGACACACACACATTCAGACAGACAATGACTGAATTATAATATGTTGACTAAATATACTATAATTCAGTCAATGTCTGTCTGAATGCCTGTCTGTCTGTCACTGTCACTTTTAGGGAGGGGGGGGGCAATATCGGGTAAGGGCTAGTACTGACAATTTAGTCAAATAAAAACTAGCATGTTAGGAATAGGGACTGGGAAAAGGATTCAAAAGAAAACGCCTGTGGTCTCCGACGCTATAAGAAGGGACTGACTGACTAGTGGAGAAGAGATCCAGTAGAACTAAAAGACGACTCATAATTATGTTTGGCTGCGCTCGCCGCTCGGGCACTCTGAAAAAAGCAGATCTTACAACTAAGCAATGTTCTCTCTAATAATAAATTCGCTCTGAGCAAACACTCAAACCTCCTGAGCAGACATCAGCAACTACTGAGCAAACATTACGTCACCTCGACACCAACTATACAAACGTTAGATAATGCCAAGTGAGCTTCACACATTTTCTTCTTTATTCCAAATGGATTTTGAGTGAATCAATGAATAGTTACATAAAGTTATGAAAGTTACAATTTATTTTATTTTATATCAAGGTGGTACAGAGCACCGCAGTAGCGCCCCCTTTCAGAAAAGCGAGTGGCCCAGGAAATGAAACCCCATGCATTCTCCCATCGGCACTTCTAATATAATTTATTTAAAGACGGTTAGGCCGCGGACAAAGCCAACTCGGATCGTGACAAATCATGACAATGAACACAATGTTTTGGGCCGATCAAATAATTGATAAGACGAAAAACAAAACAAATAGTGTTGTCTCCTGACTTTCTTTTCTTCTTTCTAATGATTTGATCGGCCCAAAACATTGTGTTCATTGTCATGATTTGTCACGATCCGAGTTGGCTTTGTCCGCGGCGTAACCGTCTTTAAAAACATTATATTAGAAGTGCCGATGGGAGAATGCATGGGGTTTTCTCGTTTTTCTGAAAGGGGGAGCGACTGCGGCGCTCTCAGTGGTTCTCAACCTTTTCAGGCTGTGACCCCCCTCCCCAAAGTAATCATATTTGAACTGGGAACCCCCCACCCAGACAAGCAACAGAACGGTTCCACAGATAAATATTGTGAAAATAGCCGATCTACAAGCTCGTTGTGAACTTGTAGATCGGCTATTTTCACATTTGTTGCCTCTTTCTTTATCATGTAATAATCTGGCCAATGTTTGACCAGTTTTTTATAGCATGGTTTGCTGATTACTTTTGATGCAGTAATGGCATTTCTTTCTTTTAGAGCATTTCAGGTATTATAAAAGTCTTAAAAGTCCTTTAATTAATTTGTCACTGACAGTGAAGTGACACCCCCAAATCATGTGGGGACCCACAGGTTGGGAACGACTGGTAGGCCTATATGAATACTCAATATTTAATAATAATTGCTTTACATGGGGGGCATGAGAAAACGGAAATAATTTATTGGGACACACACACACACACACACACACTAAGAAAGACGAGTTTGTTGGTGTGTCATTTTAGCCTCAATGTCTGACTGTACCTTGTGCGGTTTACATTTCTGTCTAATAAACTATTCAATCATTCAATACAAAAAATTATGGAATACAAAAAAAAATATGTTTTATCTTGCATCCTAATGTCATTGTATAATTTGTGTTTAATTAGCGTGAAGTTGTGTGTAAAGCACACTGAATTGCCTAGTTGTTGAAAAGCACTCTACAAATAAAACTGCGTTGCCTTTCGACTGAAACATGAATAAGCATGACTTTACGACTGTGAAGTTGCTCATTGTCACATATAGTGGACAATAACAAATCACATTTGCACACACAAACGCAGGCACACACACACACACACACACACACACACACACGCGAGAGAAGGGAAAGATGAGTGGAAATATAGTACAGCATCATTTTCTCCCTAGCAGTGCATCACGTAGTCCTTACTGAATACTAACACATTACAGGGAAGGATATCTGCATTACAAGTACCCCCCCCACACACACACACACACACACACACACACAAACAACATATGGACCCACAAGGGTTATGATGGTTACATGCTTCAATTATGAACCCATCGACATGGAGAGCAGGGCATGCTTAACCCATTCTGACCTGAGATCAGATTCATACGAGATTTCCACTGGACACACACTAGGTCTGATTAACCCATTCTGACCTGAGATCAGATTCATACGAGGTTTCCACTGGACACACACTAGGTCTGATGGACCCATTCTGACCCGAGATCAGATTCTAAAAATGTCAGTCGCTCTTCGATTTTTCAAAAATAGCAGACCTACAAGCTCGTAGCGCGCCACTCGGTGGCGCGCTATGAACTTGTAGATCTGCTGTTTTTCAATAGCTAAAGCATAACGCGATGCTAACACCAAAACGGGTTCCCGTTCAGAATCGATGAAAACAACACTGTTACAGTACAGTACATGTGCTCAAGTACTGTATCTCATTTAGACTTTTTTTAGAATTGGCCTCAGGTCTAAAATGGGTTACAGTACAAGTTTTCAGTGTTTTTACTTCCACTAAACTACAGCTCAGAGGTAAAATCACTGATGTCAATATAGGCTTTGATTTTATATTTTAAGTAATACGTTATTAGTCATTTTTATTTTTCACACATTTTCAAATATTGTGTGTATGAATACAGGTGTGCAAATTTGACTTGCCCATTGGTGTAGCTTGGGCACAAAAACCTTTGAAAACTTTGACATTATACTTTTAGACTATACTGTATTTGAGTAAGACTATATCATTCTCTTCTCACTTTCTTTGTGCTGCCTGCTAATCAACATATATTAAAATATCTTTTGGCACTGCAACACGCTGTGAAATGCTTCGCTGATGTATCTATCACGTTTTCACCGAGCCAAACGTGAAACGAACGCCTCAGAAAAGTTTCCAGCAAGCGTCGGAGAAACTTCTGAATGACCTTTTAGCACAAAAAAAGCTTTACAAGGCATATATTGTCAGGTGAAAGCTTCCCCACACGGCATATAAATGGTCCCATTTAGAGTGAATTAACCCATTCTGACCTGAGATCAGATTCATACGAGGTTTCCACTGGACACACACTGGTCTGATTAACCCCATTCTGACCTGAGATCAGATTTAAAAAAATGTCAGTCGCTCTTCGATTTTTCAAAAATAGCAGACCTACAAGCTCGTAGCGCGCCACTCGGTGGCGCGCTATGAGCTTGTAGATCTGCTATTTTTCAATAGCTAAAGCATAACATGATGCCAACACCAAAATGGGTTCCCGTTCCGAATGGGTTAACGTCTTGAGCTGTTTTTAATGTCACATTTGCGTCGCGGTGACCTTGCCGAGAAGCGTTTCCAACGCCGTCCCACTCGGATGATAGACTGCTCTGCGTTTTTGGTTTATCCCATTCTGGGCGGGAACCCCCTTTTGGTGTTATAGCATTATGCTATGCTTTAGCTATTTAAAAACAGCAGATCTACAAGCTCATAGCGCGCCACCGAGTGGCGCGCTACGAGCTTGTAGGTCTGCTATTTTTTTTTAAAAATCGAAGAACGACTGACATAGAAACATAGCTTTTTCAGAAAACTGTCAGGATGTATAGAAGACATTTTTAGAATCTGATCTCAGGTCAGAATGGTTTATGGAGGATTTCAGGCTCATCTCCTTCTGCCTCGTACGTTACGATCGGGTGGCAATCTGACAACTCAATGGTTTTATCCCCGATTCCTCACTCCCACCGTCACCCAGTACCGCATGGAACCGGTCCAGGAATGGCTGCCAAGTGCCAACGTCTCTCTCCTTCCTCCATAACACATTTAGGCCTGACATCAAAATTATAAAAAATGACTGAAACTCATGTTTCTATATCTCTCGTTTCATCAATATTTCATGTCAAGGACCACCAAAAATTATATGTTAATATGCTGCCGACCCCCCCCATCTGAAAATATGTTGTTCCATAGGGACCTCCCCAGAAGCAAAGATTTGAGTTCGTTCTGAAAAAAGATATATATTCCAAATTTGCGACACATTTTTCACAAACTTTCAAAAATAGCAGACATATACAAGCTCGTAGCGCACCACTCTGTGGCACGCTATGAGCTTGTAGCTCTGCTATTTTTCAATAGCTAAATTATAACAATGTTTAAAAACGCCAAAAGGGGTTCCCACCCAAAATATGTTGTTCCAGGGACCTCCCCAAGAAGGAAAGATTTGAGTTAAAAACTGAAACTGTGAAAGAATATATATTCAAAGATTTGAGGCACATTTTCATGATTTTTCAAAATCTTGCAGACCTACAAGTTCATAGCGCGGCACTCGGTGCTGCGCTATGAACTTGTAGATCTGCTATTTTTCAATAGCTAAAGTATAACATAATGCTATAAAACACCAAAAGGGGTTCCCACCCAAAATGGGATAAAGATGCAAGTGCTGCTACACTTCAACATTTCTCAGGCCTATTACGACATACCCTTTGAAATAAGGAATTCGTCACTTAGTCGGAAACTACAAAAGCGGTGTCCCTTATTGAAATGATAAGGGAAACAATTTGGTCCTTTTTTTGGTGTAATGTGTGTCATTCAACGATGACACACATTTTACAAGTTCAAACAGCTCATATATAAACTTGTATCTACTTAGACCGCTTTGTCAGTAAAAAGAATATTTACGGAATGACCTCATGCTTCCTTCTATGCATGAGGAGTCCAAGCCGCTTCTTTTCACCCGAGTTACAGACCTGGCCTGGTTACAGACATTAGTGCAAGAATTTGTAAACAGGATTTTCTGCATAATGAGTACTTTTACTACTTTAAGTACGTTTTAATGTTGATACTTTTACACAAGTATACATTTTGAAATCCGGTCCCGACACACACACACACACACACACACACACACCCCCACACACACACACACACACACACACACACACACACACACACACACACACACACACACACACACACACACACACACACACACACACACACACACACACACACACACACACACACACACACACACACACACACAGGATCCAGATGATTTTCTTTTACAAAGTGAAAAGGGAACAAAGGGTGGAATGCATATATCAATATGCTTGCATTACGCCTCTCAATATGCTCGCCTGCTTTGCCATCTGGAATTGTTTGGGGAAAATGCTGCTGTAGTAGACAAACATCATTTATCCCATTCTGACCTGAGATCAGATTCACACGAGGTTTCCACTGGACACACACTGGTCTGATTAACCCATTCTGACCTGAGATCAGATTCTAAAGATGTCAGTCGTTCTTCGATTTTTCAAAAAATAGCAGACCTACAAGCTCGTAGCGCGCCACTCGGTGGCGCGCTATGAGCTTGTAGATCTGCTATTTTTCAATAGATAATGCTAACACCAAAATGGGTTCCCGTTCAGAATGAGTTATACGCAGATAATCATGGAGAAGTGTGTGTGTGTGTGTGGGGGGGGGGTTCCCTCATGAATTTACCTCTTGCATCGACAATGAGAAAGTCCCAACTATATATCGTGGCTGCAGTCTGGCAGAGAAACCTCCATATTGTAAAAAGTAATACAAAAATCAATCACCAGAAAAAGGGACTGGTGTTTTCGATGAATCTAACATGGTTAAAATGTAGTTAAATGAAGTTACAATGAGTTTGTATACATAGGAAGGAAATGAATATCAAATATCTTCAGATTGAAAGGGCGAAAAATGTTCCACTACTGACGAAAACTAAATGGAAACGAAATGAAAACTAAGCTATGATGACTAAAACTAAGTAAATATATACGGACAATTTCATCAACAAATAAAAACTAGACTAAAATGCCGATCTACAAGCACAACACGTGACTAAAACTAAGTGAAAACTATTCAGGAGACTACGACTAAAACTAAAATAAAAATGTGCTGCCAAAAACAACACTGTATACATGTACAGTAGTGCCACATTACATAACATCAATTTATTCGGGTTTTTTGAGTGATTTTGCCAGGCAAGTTTTTTAGTAACGCTGCGGCACCTGCATAAAACATGAGGACAATTTCACTTTAAATTCATGAAAGTTTAAAACAAAAATTACCGGTAATCAAATGCTTAAACCCATTTGCATCCTAACACAGACTTTACCCTAAAGAGTATCCATGCCCACGCAGACACAATGAGTGCAGTAACTTCTCTCTCTCTCTCTCTCTGCTCACCATGTGTCGCATATAATGACATTAATAGTTGTGCCATTTTGAATACCTAACTATTTAAAAAGATTTGCACTTTTGAGTACATGACAAAGTATACTCGCGTATAATTTGACCTCTCAAGTACAAAGTTTGGCCGATAAGTGCAGGAGTTAAGTAGACTGTTAAAATAGACTTATCGACTACAGTCACTACACCACATCTACAGTATGTCTGGGTCACAAACTGGGTTCTATTGTCACACACAAACTGGGTCTATTGTCACACAAACTGGGTCCATTGTCACACACAAACTGGGTCTATTGTCACACACAAACTGGGTCTATTGTCACACACAAACTGGGTCTATTGTCAGTCACACACACACAAACTCTGAAATGCTGTATGTCTTTTTGCATAACGATGTGCTTTGCCTTGTGGATTCTTCATTGCATTTGACTGCCGAATCCAACACAACCACATTCATACTTGGGGTTGTTTGAAGGCTTATGGCTGGATTTTGTTGCATTATTCAGTTATGCCCTTGGCCTGCAAGAATTAACCCATTCTGAACGGGAACCCATTTTGGTGTTGGCATCATGTTATGCTTTAGCTATTGGAAAATAGCAGATCTACAAGCTCATAGCGCGCCACCGAGTGGCGCGCTACGAGCTTGTAGGTCTGCTATTTTTGAGAAATCGAAGAACGGGTGACATTTTTAGAATCTGATCTCAGGTCAGAATGGGTTCAGACCAGTGTGTGTCCAGTGGAAAACCTCGTATGAATCTGATCTCAGGTCAGAATGGGTTAACATTCTCTGGAGCAGCGGGGAGGCAGTGGTGCCACGTGAAGAATGGCACACTTTGTCGCAACACTTTGTCACAGTACACACACACACACACACACACACACACACACACACACACACACACACACCAACTATGGGCTTGCTTGCGGGGGAAAACATATCGACCGTCACAGCTCTTACATGGCCATAACCCATTCTGACCTGAGATCAGATTCATACGAGGTTTCCACTGGACACACACTGGTCTGATTATAACCCATTCTGACCTGAGATCAGATTCTAAAAAAATGTCAGTCGTTCTTCTCGATTTTTCAAAAATAGCAGACCTACAAGCTCGTAGCGCGCCACTCAGTGGCGCGCTATGAGCTTGTAGATCTGCTATTTTTCAATAGCTAAAGCACGACATGATGCCAACACCAAAATGGGTTCCCGTTCAGAATGGGATAAACAGATAATCTGCATTGGTGGCGTGGTGGTGACCAACAAGTCAAAGTCAATTCTAAAAAAAAGTGAGGTTGTGAAGTTTGCAGAGCTTTGCCTTTCAGTCGTGTTATGCCGGGACTGGGTCGGTCGGCGCTTCCCAGCTTCCACGTCCACCATTGGGTCGGTGAGACCAGAACTGGACTCTGTACGTCGTCCTACTCTCCGTCACAATACCACATGTCAACCTTTTACAGTATGTTATGTCGAAAAAGAATAACGCCCCGCACATATAAGCCGCATTGTCATACTATAGTCTATCTACAGGCAGGTAAACGAGGTACACAACCATTTCACCAGAGCCAGTATTGCAGATGTGGTGCTCCCTGCTTTTAAAAGTAAAGTGGGCAAAGGCTCCTTCATTTATATAGGAGCCACACAGTGGAACAGCCTGGAACCCAGTGTTAAACTGACCTCCAATTTGAGGACATTATTTAAACAGAAGACTAAACTATGGCTACTGGAAAAGGTTCCCCTATAAAGGGTCATCTTAGAGTGATGAATAGGGACGTACCTGTTGTGTTGTGTATGTAATGTATATGTACTGTTATGTATTTGTGATGTATTTTAAAGTATTGTTCAGTGTGAGAGGACCTCAGTGGAAATAAGTCTTTGGACTTTACTGTGTAATCCTTGAATCGCTGATTATAATGTTGTATTATGATTGCTTTTCTAAATAAATCAAATCAAATCTACATGTCTGTGTGGGTTTTTGAGTGGTGAAACCACTCCAAGGAACAGCAATGTCTGTGACGTTAACACACCCACCTATGTTACTGTGAGCACCAGTATGACTGTTGCCAGAAACCGAGAGAGAGACAGTGCAGGACTGTTGCCTGCTAATGAGAGAGAGAGAGGGGGGGGGGGGGGGGGGGGGTAAGAATGACTACATGTCATGGGGTCCATTGGAACACATGTAGGTTCTGTGCTTCAATTATGTATAAACCTATCGACATGTACAGTTAGACCCATATGCTTCCCACACTACTGTATACGTGAGAGAAGACCAGATGTGACAAGCACACATTATTATTATTTTTGCAGCATATCGGCATAGTGCGGCATTTAGAGGGGCAGGTGGTGCTCAAGTGAAAAAAGGGGCACCTTGTGGACACTCCAAACTGTCGAGAGTTCCAAACGCTCCCAATTCTTTGGAGCAGCAGGAGGCAGCTAGTGGTAGTGGTAGTAGCTATTGAAAAATAGCAGATCTACAAGCTCATAGCGCGCCACCGAGTGGCGCGCTACGAGCTTGTAGGTCTGCTATTTTTTGAAAAATCGAAGAACGACTGACATTTTTAGAATCTGATCTCGGGTCAGAATGGGTTCATCAGACCAGTGTGTGTCCAGTGGAAACCTCGTATGAATCTGATCTCAGGTCAGAATGGGTTAACATTCTCTGGAGCAGCGGGGAGGCAGTGGTGCCATGTGAAGAATGGCACACTTTGTCGCAACATTTTGTCACAGTACACACACACACACACACACACACACACACACACATTAACTATGGCTTGCTTCGGAGGGGACAATATCGACTGTCAGAACTCTTACATGGCCATGAACACTTGAACAGATGCTCTGCATTGGTGGCGTGGTGACTATACTGTATATAACAAGTCAAGTTCATTCTATAATCCATTCTGACCTGAGATCAGATTCATACGAGGTTTCCACTGGACACACACTGGTCTGATGAATCCATTTTGACCCGAGATCAGATTCAAAAAATGTCAGTCGTTCTTCGATTTTTCAAAAATAGCAGACCTACAAGCTCATAGCGCGCCACTCGGTGGCGCGCTATGAGCTTGTAGATCTGCTATTTTTCAATAGCTAAAGCATAACATGATGTTAACACGAAAATGGGTTCCCGTTCAGAATGGGTTAAAGTGAGGTTGTGAAGTTGCAGAGCTTTGCCTTTTCAGTCGTTGTTATTATGGAGGGTTCTCTCGATCAATTCTGCATGGATGGGACTCGTCGGGTTCAGAATTGATTTTAAAATGCTACTCTTTATACTTTTATATAAAGCTCTGAGTGGCCAGGCTCCTATAGCTATAATATGTCTCTGACATGCTGATCTGAGACGTGCAAAAAACCGGTGTCATTGTTTAACCCATTCTGACCTGAGATCAGATTCATGCGAGGTTTCCACTGGACACACACTGGTCTGACTAACGCTAACCCATTCTGACCTGAGATCAGATTCTAAAAATGTCAGTCGTTCTTCGATTTTTCTAAAATAGCAGACCTACGGCGCGCTACGAGCTTGTAGATCTGCTATTTTTCAATAGCTAAAGCATAACATGATGCCAACACCAAAATGGGTTCCCGTTCAGAATGGGTTAAAATCTATCCTGAAAACCCACCTTTAAAACCTTTTCTTAATTTCATTTATTTCATTTCATTTGTCATTTTTTTGATAACTTGGTATGCTTTGTATTTGTATGCCTGTTATTGCATGGATTGATCTTTTGTCATTTTCTTTTTGCTTGAAGCACTGTCGATGTCTAGAAATGCACTATAAAAAAATGTATTTCACTTGTTTCAGCGCTCTGCCTATTGAGCTAACTGAACCTAACAACGTGTTGCAGCGCTCTGCCTATTGAGCTAACTGAACCTCACAACGTGTTGCAGCGCTCTGCCTATTGAGCTAACTGAACCTACCTACGTGTTTCAGCGCTCTGCCTATTGAGCTAACTGAACCTCATGTGTTGCAGTGCTCTGCCTATTGAGCTAACTGAACCTCACGTGTTTCAGCGCTCTGCCTATTGAGCTAACTGAACCTCACATGTTGCAGCGCTCTGCCTATTGAGCTAACTGAACCTCACGTGTTTCAGCGCTCTGCCTATTGAGCTAACTGAACCTCACGTGTTTCAGCGCTCTGCCTATTGAGCTAACTGAACCTCACGTGTTTCAGCGCTCTGCCTATTGAGCTAACTGAACCTCACATGTTGCAGCGCTCTGCCTATTGAGCTAACTGAACCTCACATGTTGCAGTGCTCTGCCTATTGAGCTAACTGAACCTCACATGTTGCAGCGCTCTGCCTATTGAGCTAACTGAACCTCACGTGTTTCAGCGCTCTGCCTATTGAGCTAACTGAACCTAACAAAATGTTGCAGCGCTCTGCCTATTGAGCTAACTGAACCTCACATGTTGCAGCGCTCTGCCTATTGAGCTAACTGAACCTAACAACGTGTTGCAGCGCTCTGCCTATTGAGCTAACTGAACCTCACTTGTTGCAGCGCTCTGCCTATTGAGCTAACTGAACCTAACAACGTGTTGCAGCGCTCTGCCTATTGAGCTAACTGAACCTAACAACGTGTTTCAGCGCTCTGCCTATTGAGCTAACTGAACCTCGCATGTTGCAGCGCTCTGCCTATTGAGCTAACTGAACCTCACAACTTGTTGCAGCGCTCTGCCTATTGAGCTAACTGAACCTCACTTGTTGCAGCGCTCTGCCTATTGAGCTAACTGAACCTAACAACGTGTTGCAGCGCTCTGCCTATTGAGCTAACTGAACCTCACGTGTTTCAGCGCTCTGCCTATTGAGCTAACTGAACCTCGCATGTTGCAGCGCTCTGCCTATTGAGCTAACTGAACCTCACAACTTGTTGCAGCGCTCTGCCTATTGAGCTAACTGAACCTCACAACGTGTTGCAGCGCTCTGCCTATTGAGCTAACTGAACCTCACAACAAGTTGCAGCGCTCTGCCTATTGAGCTAACTGAACCTAACATGTTGCAGCGCTCTGCCTATTGAGCTAACTGAACCTCACAACGTGTTGCAGCGCTCTGCCTATTGAGCTAACTGAACCTCACAACTTGTTGCAGCGCTCTGCCTATTGAGCTAACTGAACCTCACAACGTGTTGCAGCGCTCTGCCTATTGAGCTAACTGAACCTCACGTGTTGCAGCGCTCTGCCTATTGAGCTAACTGAACCTCACAACGTGTTTCAGCGCTCTGCCTATTGAGCTAACTGAACCTCACGTGTTGCAGCGCTCTGCCTATTGAGCTAACTGAACCTCACGTGTTGCAGCGCTCTGCCTATTGAGCTAACTGAACCTCACAACGTGTTTCAGCGCTCTGCCTATTGAGCTAACTGAACCTCACGTGTTGCAGCCCTCTGCCTATTGAGCTAACTGAACCTCACGTGTTTCAGCGCTCTGCCTATTGAGCTAACTGAACCTCACGTTTTGCAGCACTCTGCCTATTGAGCTAACTGAACCTCACTTGTTGCAGCGCTCTGCCTATTGAGCTAACTGAACCTAACAACGTGTTGCAGCGCTCTGCCTATTGAGCTAACTGAACCTAACAACGTGTTTCAGCGCTCTGCCTATTGAGCTAACTGAACCTCGCATGTTGCAGCGCTCTGCCTATTGAGCTAACTGAACCTCACAACTTGTTGCAGCGCTCTGCCTATTGAGCTAACTGAACCTCACTTGTTGCAGCGCTCTGCCTATTGAGCTAACTGAACCTAACAACGTGTTGCAGCGCTCTGCCTATTGAGCTAACTGAACCTCACGTGTTTCAGCGCTCTGCCTATTGAGCTAACTGAACCTCGCATGTTGCAGCGCTCTGCCTATTGAGCTAACTGAACCTCACAACTTGTTGCAGCGCTCTGCCTATTGAGCTAACTGAACCTCACAACGTGTTGCAGCGCTCTGCCTATTGAGCTAACTGAACCTCACAACAAGTTGCAGCGCTCTGCCTATTGAGCTAACTGAACCTAACATGTTGCAGCGCTCTGCCTATTGAGCTAACTGAACCTCACAACGTGTTGCAGCGCTCTGCCTATTGAGCTAACTGAACCTCACAACTTGTTGCAGCGCTCTGCCTATTGAGCTAACTGAACCTCACAACGTGTTGCAGCGCTCTGCCTATTGAGCTAACTGAACCTCACGTGTTGCAGCGCTCTGCCTATTGAGCTAACTGAACCTCACAACGTGTTTCAGCGCTCTGCCTATTGAGCTAACTGAACCTCACGTGTTGCAGCGCTCTGCCTATTGAGCTAACTGAACCTCACGTGTTGCAGCGCTCTGCCTATTGAGCTAACTGAACCTCACAACGTGTTTCAGCGCTCTGCCTATTGAGCTAACTGAACCTCACGTGTTGCAGCCCTCTGCCTATTGAGCTAACTGAACCTCACGTGTTTCAGCGCTCTGCCTATTGAGCTAACTGAACCTCACGTTTTGCAGCACTCTGCCTATTGAGCTAACTGATCGGCTATTTTCAGCGAAAGCTTTCCCCACACAACAGCAGAAAACTGGAAAAGGTACTAGACCCCTAGTATAGAACCCTGCAGGACTTGCAACTCGGGTTCGTTTGACTGTACGTACAAAGGGTGTTATTCCAGTGTGCATCGTGAATGTTCATTCATAGATACAGTACATGAACACAGCGTTCCTGGCTGTGTGGAACACTCATATCTTGCTAGAAGCACTGAAAGCTTTCGCAGGAAAAAAGCAGATCGTCAAGAACCTCACAACGTGTTGCAGCGCTCTGCCTATTGAGCTAACTGAACCTAACATGTTGCAGCGCTCTGCCTATTGAGCTAACTGAACCTAACATGTTTCAGCGCTCTGCCTATTGAGCTAACTGAACCTCACAACATGTTGCAGCGCTCTGCCTATTGAGCTGACTGAACCTCATGTGTTGCAGCGCTCTGCCTATTGAGCTAACTGAACCTCACAACGTTTTGTAGCGCTCTGCCTATTGAGCCAACTGAACCTCACGTGTTGCAGCGCTCTGCCTATTGAGCTAACTGAACCTAACGTGTTGCAGCGCTCTGCCTATTGAGCTAACTGAACCTCACAACGTGTTGTAGCGCTCTGCCTATTGAGCTAACTGAACCTCACGTGTTGCAGCGCTCTGCCTATTGAGCTAACTGAACCTCACAACGTGTTGCAGCGCTCTGCCTATTGAGCTAACTGAACCTCAACGTGTTTCAGCGCTCTGCCTATTGAGCTAACTGAACCTTACGTGTTGCAACGCTCTGCCTATTGAGCTAACTGAACCTCACAACGTGTTTCAGCGCTCTGCCTATTGAGCTAACTGAACTTCACAATGTGTTGCAGCGCTCTGCCTATTGAGCTAACTGAACCTCACAACGTTTTGCAGCGCTCTGCCTATTGAGCTAACTGAACCTCATGTGTTGCAGCGCTCTGCCTATTGAGCTAACTGAACCTCACGTGTTTCAGCGCTCTGCCTATTGAGCTAACTGAACCCCACGTGTTTCAGCGCTCTGCCTATTGAGCCAACTGAACCTCATGTGTTGCAGCGCTCTGCCTATTGAGCTAACTGAACCTCACTAATTATAATTATCTCCATATATTTGTTTAACTTTTTGTGGGGGACGGGGGACGGGACGGGGGTTCCTCCATAGATTAATGCCATACTTGATCATATACTGTACTACTGATCATAACTACAGCGTCACAATCACACACAAAATAATCATAAAAGCAGCAGAACAACAACAAGCTCACAACATTTAGATCTAGCAAAACTTTCTCACAATAATTATATCTGTGGAACTGAGTCACGGCCAAAAGCTACACCAGGCTTTTCTCGCGTGTTTACTCTAAACGCGCGGACCGTGCGTGCGTAAACCAAATGCCCTGGCTACATCTAATTAAACAAATTAGAACCAATCCTATTTTTAGAGCACGCGTAGGATGGCCTGCGGTACCCGTGCGTCTGGTGTAGCTGGTATCATTGACATATATTGGTCCTATCCAAACGCACTGTACACGCGCAGTAACGCGCGCAGTAAACGCATACGCACGCGCGCAAAATTGCCTGGTGTAGCTTGGCCGTCAAGCTAGATGTATACGTAATGCCTCAACTCCCCATGCAGTCCCCCTCCCCTCCCCCCCAGTTCAGATTTGATTATTTTGGGGGCGTCACAGCCTGCTGAAAAAGGTTTGAAGCCCATTGATATACAGTGCCAGTCCTCACTTATAACATATTGATGAGACTGCAGAGGCAGTACGATGCTCCAGACTTCTGCACGGTGGAATCTATTCACACTCCCATGAGTACCTGGAGAGGAAATGTGATGCGTTGCTGTCGTAATGGAATCCACCACTTGAACTCCCCAGCATCCCTATTTAACCCACGCTGGGCGCCGGGAACCCCCTTTAGGTGTTAAGCATTATGTTGTTGAAAAATAGCAGATCTACAAGCTATGAACTTGTAGGTCAACCTTCTTTTTCAATTGTATTACATGTTTTATTATTGCACTGTGATAGAGTAAGGTCTACCTGTTCTGGAAAGCACTTTGGGTCAATTAACTGCTGTTGTTTTTAAATGTGCTATATAAATAAAATTGACTTGCTATTTTTTGAAAAATCGTGAAAATGTGTCGTAAATCTTTGAATATATATTCTTTCAGAGTGAATGTTTTTAACTCAAATCTTTGCTTCTGGGGGGGGTCCCTGGAACAACATATCTTCAGATGGGGGGGGTCGGCTACTCCTTGTATTACATACAATAATACAATGATATAAAAACATGAGGTTTAAGTGGATAATTGTTGATTCTTGTCTAGTCTCACGGGGGTTTTTTCTTTTGCATTGCGGCGCCCTTTAACGTTAAATGCACATTGCACAGGAATACATGCCCTTCTGACTCTGTTCAGAGTAATGAAAGGTCAGCTTGTATGGAGCGCAGGTATATATATATATATATATATATATATATATATATATATATATATATATATATATATGGGGATATATGGGGACAGTATAGGACAGTAGACTGACATGAAGGGTACCAGGCTTTAGTTCGGACGACATACTATTGATCCCAAACCTCAATCCCTAAAACCAAACCAAGCACGGGAGCATACAGTACGCATGTCGGACCATGGCATGTTCGCATCGCATCACATGTCACGTAATTGAGAAGTATAACCACAGACAGACTGCCCCCAGTCTGTCAGTCAGTGTGCCGCGGGTTCGACTCCCGATCCCGACGGCCTTTACGGCATGTCACTCCCCCCATCTCTCTCTCCCCATTTCCTGTCAGCCTACTGTCTGTCCCTCTATAAAAAAAATCACACACGTGTGAACTGAGTGGTGCAATCCCCCCCCCCCCCCCCCTCTCTCTCTCTCTCTCTCTCTCTCTCTCTCTCTCATTAGAGACACAGCACTACCCCTCTCTCTGTTTCTGGCGCCCCCTACTGGTATAAATAAGTCACATACAGGTACACAAACATACAGGTACACAAACAGGTACACGGACATTGCTGGTTGTAGGAGTGGTTGCACCACTCAAAAATACAAAAAAAAGGTGGAAGCCGCAAAAAAATAAAACGCAAAAAATTGCTTCTGGAGGTCCACATGGCACAACATATTTTTTGATAGGGGGCAGCTAGGGGTCGACCACAGCCAAATGCATATCTTTTAGGGGGTCTTTGATATGAGAAAAGTTTGAGAACCACTGTATTAGATACTACAGTAGACAGACATTATAGGATGTCGTCAGTGACATCAGAAACGTGGGGGCTTTCATCACCCTGCTGTGTCAATGAATGAAACTTAGCCGATCTCTAGCACGTCTCGCATGGGCCCCATTGTCCCTGCGGTGTCCCTGCGTGTGTGTGTGTGTGTGTGTGTGTGTATGTGCGTGTGTGTGTGTGTGTGTGTGTGTACATGCAGCTAGAGGCAGAAGGGGAAGCCATCACTAATTAACATCGCAAACCAGTCTCCTTGTTGCCATCTGGACACCCAGACAGTGATTGACTCGCGGCCTCGGGCCAAACGTTCATCAACTATTCCAAACACATTCCAACGACTTTCTTCGTCGCCAGAGGAGCCTTTGTACTATTCATACCACTTAGCCCATTTTAGGCGGAAACCCCTTTTGGTGGTGCATTAGCAGATCTACAAGCTCATAGCGCGCCAGGTCTGCTATTTTTGAGAAATCGTTAAAAGGTGGCGCAAATCATTGTATATATATTTCAGAGCGAACATTTTTAACTAAAATCTTTGCTTCTGGGTCCCTGGAACTACATATTTTGATATGGGGGGGGTCCATGGCCCAATAGAGATAATTCTGCGGGTCCTTGACATGAAAAAGGTTGAGCACCCACTGACATAGAAACATGGGGTTTTTCAGAAAACTGTCATTTTCAAACAGACATTTTTTAGAATCTGATCTCAGGTCAAATTGGGTTAGGGGCACATCTCTGTGAGGAGAGGAACTCTGATGGCTCTGTCCCGTGTCCAAAAGGTGGCGCCCGGGTATGATGAGGTACAAAGGGAACTAAGGAGAGGGAACTAAGGAGAGGGGACATGTCGAAACAACTCTGACATTTTGGGAAAGGCGAACGGCAGCAGCGGCGTCCGCGAGAAGCAAGGTGATCCCGATGGAAATTATGGTTCATGTGCATCCAATCCTTCACCTGCGGATTTGCTACAGTTGCCACGTCTCCCTGGGTCATTTCCATTTAGATAGGCAGGCCGAGGGAGAGAGAGAGACGCGGGCGAAAACTTCTGAGACAGAGAGGAGAGAGAGACAAGTGGATAAGCTCTCCACACCACAACGTGGAAGGCTTTCTCTCTGTTCCCGCTGAAGTGAGGCAGGCATGAAGGACAATATGCCCCACATCATAATATAACACTTCATCTGCATGCTTGGTAAAAAAAAAAAGACCTTGATTGGCTGCCCTATGTAATAATGCTAAACCGTCAGAATGATAAATGGTAAATGGGTGCATTTATATAGCGCCGTTATCCAAGGCGCTTTACATAGATTGTGCATTACATTCACCCATTCACACACACATTCATACACAGATAGCGGCGGAAGCCATGCAAGGTATACCAACCAGCACATCGGGAGCAATTTGGGGTTTAGTGTCTTGCCCAAGGACACTTCGACTTTGACTTCGGATTCGAACCACCATCGACCCATGGATCATTGGACGACCTGCTCTACCTCCTGAGCCACAGTCGCCCCGCATCGTCAGCACTTATTAATAATAATAATAATACTAATGGCCCACAGGCCCAAAAGCTCAAGGAATAGGGTTTGTGTTTTATCTATTCACTTGGTCATTAATTAAGGTCCACAGAATGAGAGACATGCTCTGCCGGAAACATCTGCCGAAAAAAATTATGTCCATTTTTGTTATGCCACACCAGCATAGATAGACAACCAATAATATAAGGCAACATTTTCCAAATTTCATGTGACAATTGTGACTTGTCAAACTAGGTTTTTTTCATGATTCTGAATCGTTATGCTTTAGCTATTGAAAAATAGCAGACCTACAAGCTCATAGCGCGCCACCGAGTGGCGCGCTACGAGCTTGTAGGTCTGCTATTTTTTGAAAAATCGACGAACCACTGAAACATAGCTTTTTCAGAAAACTGTCAGGATGTGGAAGACATTTTTAGAATCTGATCTCAGGTCAGAATGTGTGAATGGAATGTGTCACTGCTAGTGAGTCAGCGCCAGCATTGTCATCATGACATGCCGGCTCAAAATACACACATAATTGCGTTTCTCGGCATTGAATGAATACAACGGAGAATTCAACTCGCGGTTTCGGTGACTTTTTACTTTACTTCTTTCGCCTTTATTTTATATTTTTTTATGGAGGGACAGACCGTAGGCCGACAGGAAATGGGGAGAGAGAGAGATGGGGGGGGGGGGGGGTCACTCCCCCATCTCTCTCCCCATGTCCTGTCGGGATCGGGAGTCGAACCCGCGGCACACTTAAATAATTAAGAGAAATTAAGAGAATTTCTATGCCAGAATTATTAATCTTTTGTACAAGAGTCCATGACAACAAAAATATATCATGTGGAGACAATAAAGATTATTATTATCATTATTATTGCTCTGTAAAATATTTCGGGGGCATATTTAGAATGTGTGCAGGCTTGAGTATGTTGAATCTAGTTTGCATTAATGAGGATTTAGTTGAATCAATAAAATAAAATGGCGATAGTATTCCATGTGGGGCAGACGGCCTGTCAACAGCCAGATTTGGGAGAGCAGCAGTTTTGTTGTTGCGAGGAAAGGAAAGCGGTAAATTAGACTTCCGTAGTTGTTTTCGTCTCAGATTTAGTCCGACGGAGCGTCGCAGTATAACTCTATGGGGACACAGTATAACTCCATGGGGACACAAAAGCGACACAAAAGTAGGACCCGGAAGTATCTCAGGAGGGGGCGCTCACGTCACGGCTAAAATACTGAATACAAAAATGTCCATAACTCATTTTTCACGATGTTTCCGGCAGAGCAGACCTCTCATTCTGTGGACCTTAATTCATTAATGACCAAGTGAATAGAAAAAAAAACACAAATAAACAATACACCATGACATCACAGGTCCCATCCAATTTTGGGTGACTATGGCTCCCCGGCTATAATAATAATAATAATAATAACTTGAATTTATATAGAACCTTTCAAAAACCCAAGGACGCTTTACAGTACATACACAAAATAAACTAATTGACAAAAGCCTGACCTAAACAAGTGTCTCTTCAACTGCAGACTTGGAAAATGGTAAATGGTGCATTAATATAGCGGCTTTATATCCAAGGCGCTTTACATAGATTGTGAATTATACATTCACCCGTTCATTCATTCACACACCGATGGCAGAGCAGACAATGCTCTTATAGGGTTCAGCAGCGTCTTGCTCAAGGACACTTCAATCAACACTAACTCTGGGGGACCCATAGGATCAAACCTCTACCCCAGAGTCTAAATGCACACTTCTGTGAAGGCTGTATATGCTGATTGGAGGCGAGGCGAGCATGAAGAATGGTGAGGAAACAGGAGAGGTTTTAACCCATTTAGACCTGACCGAAATGTAAAAAATCACACCTGTGTGAACTGAGTGGTGCAATTCCCCTCTCTCTCTCTCTCTCTCTCTCTCTCTCTCTCTCATTAGAGACACAGCACTACCCCTCTCTATGTTTCTGGCGCCCCCTACTGGTATAAATAAGTCACATACTCGTGCTCATCCAGGTACCCAAACAGGTACATACACGGACATTGGTGGTTGTAGGAGTGGTTGCACCACTCAAAAATAACACCTGTGTGAACCGAGTGGTGCAACTCCTCTCTCTCTATAGGCAACAGTGCAGCACTATCTCTCTCTATCTCTCTCTGTTTCTGGCACAACAGTGCCACTTTTGCCCCTACTGGTACTACTAGCCACACACACATACAGTAGGTTAACACTTAACACGGACATTGCTGTTCCTTGGAGTGGTTGCACCACTCAAAAAAATGTCTTCTAAAATCTAAATCCTAAAAGTTTCCATTTCATGTAAGGACCCCCAGAATTAGATGTATACTTGGCTCGGCCCCCCATCTGAAAATATTTCATCATTTATGATGATCAATGATGAAATGATCAATATTTCATGTCAAGGACCCCAAAAAATATATGTAATATGCCGCCGACCTACATCTGAAAATATGTTGTTCCAGGGACACCCCAGAAGCATATTTTCACGGTTTTTCAAAAATAGCAGACCTACAAGCTCATAGCACGGCACTCGGTGCCGCGCTATGAGCTTGTAGATCTGCTATTTTTTTCAATAGCTAAAGTATAACATCATTCTTAAAAACACCAAAAGGGGTTCCCGCCCAGAATGGGTTAATGCCACACTGCTACCTTGAGTCACTGAGGAGGCTGCATTGATCGGAGCAATATTATGTTTTACAGTATTGTAAAGTAACTATAAAGTACAGGTTTAGAGGAGGTATTTTTACTTACTGGAGCCATTTTCAGTACGGTTACTACCACGTACAGTAATACATCTCACAGATCTCTGAGGCAAATAATATTATACTTTTACTCTTACACTCAGGGCTCGAAATTAACTTTTTTACTTGGTAGCACTGGTGCTCCCAAATTCAGAATGAAGGAGCACCAGAAAAAAATTAGGAGCACCCACCAAAATTTTACGAGCACCAATATGTAATCGATTTTTTACATTCATTATTATTACACTTGTAGCCTACAGCAGTGGTTTCCAACATTTTTCATGTCAAGCACCCTCAAATTGACACTCATTAGCCCACGGACCCCCATTTGAAAATATATGCCAGGGACCCCCATATGAGAAGATTTTTACGGCTCTAGCAGTGATTTTCAGTTATTTACATTTCAAGGACCCCCAGTTTGACCTGAATTAGGCTACCGTTCCCCATTTCTATCTCTGGGACCCATAAAATCAAAGTTAATTTAACTGAGTGTACAAATGTACAGTGAAATTGGTTTACCCATAGTATGTAGTACACTCTCAGAGTTTCAGACCCATAAGGGTCCATTTGGTTCCTAACTATCATTTAACCGAGGACCCCTAGGGATCCCCGGACCCCACTTTGGGAACCACTGGCCTACAAGCCAGTTGGTATGAGATGCTATTTTTGTGGCAATAAACCAGTTGAAAATATAATTAAATTCTAAATACTGTCTCTGCTATAATTTCTGAATTTGTAAATGGCTACAAAACCCTTTGTTTTATGTAGGCCTGCTTTTTGATCTAAGTAAAAAAAAAATATATATATATATATATATATATATATATATATATAGGCCTACTGTATATATTTATGAGAAGTTATTTTCATAACGTCATCATAAATGTGTGTGTGTGACTCCACACATTCCATTCAATTGAGCCCTTTTGTTGTCTCTCACAGCTGAGGACCTCAGGTCCAGCTGATGTTGATCACCCAATCAGTCCACGGACTGACGGGAGGTTAGAGGAAGTAGAAGAAGCCAAGGAGATATTTCTTTAAACAATCATAACTCTGGACAGGAATGGACTAGGAACTTACTTTTTTTTTTACATGCTCAGATCTTTATGCTCTACAAGTTTAAATCATCTCGCGGGAGGGAACCGGCCCGCGACACTTTCGGTCGCGATCGTTTTGGTCGCACTACAGTAATTATATGCAGTAGCACTGGTGCGCCCAGTTATATTTTGAGATCGCACAGATTAAAATTCAGGCGCATTTGCGACCAAAATGGTCGCTATTTCGAGCCCTGCTTACACTACAATTATTTTAAATTATTTGTAGTTACTTTGTAGATTTTAGATTTCGGCCTTTTGAAAATAGCCGATCTACAAGCGTATATACAATGAATTACAACAATGTGACGTACTGTATTGTGAGCTTGCAGATCATATTTTCCCATATTCTTTATACATTTGAAAAAACCTGGTGATTTCAAACTTTTATACTTGAGTATAAAACATGCGAGCAAGTAACCTTTTCCATCACCGATAATTGAGCTCAACAGCTTACACTACTACAGTATGCCCCCAGGAGAGACCCCTTGGAATAATGTACCTTAAAATACGATACTGAGCCTTCAATAGTATGAGCACATCAGGTCATTAGGGGCTAAACTACATATGATGGGTCTTTTCAGATAAGATCTTTTCAGTGTGATAAAGCTGGAGAGAGCCACAAAGAGAGACGGACCCCAAAGGAAAGATGTGATTATGAAGGTCAACCGCGCCAAGACGCCTTGTACATATTAACGAGCCACAGCCAACCGCTAATGGAGGTACAGTAATAAATATTGACACCATCAAATCATTAAAATGGATCCTCGAGTCTTTGCGGTCGCGGTGAGGGGCTCTATACGGTATGGCGGCCGGGGGTTCATCTTTCTCATCCGTTATACTCTTCATCCTCCTCGCCACTTTCTCACACTCCATTAAGGTAGCGGTTTATTTTCCCCTGTGACGTAATGGCCGCTCGAAACGGTGGCGGTGCGGATCAATGCGGATGGCATTTCGGTTGCCTTTCAGCCATTGTCCCCCCCCTCTCTTCGCCGTCGACGCTCCCCACCCCCCCTCGCCGTCATCATCGACCATGTGGAAGCCTGACCGCCCGCCTCGCTTCCTCCTCCCCCCCCCCCCCGCGCTCCTCCCCCGCTGAGGTCCATACCGTACGGAAAGATCAAACGCATCAATGCGCTCAATGCGTCTCTCCTCCACCTCCATTAACCCATTTTGGACTGATAAAAAAAGGCTTCTAAATCCTAACATTTTTCTGAAAAAAACCCATGTTTCTATGTCTAGTGGTGCTCAACCTTTTTCATGTCAAGGACCCCCAGAATTATCTCTATTGGGCCACGGACCCCCATCTCAAAATATGTAGTTCCAGGGACCTCCCCCCAAAAGGCAAATATTTTAGTTAATAATGTTCGCTCTGAAATATATATTCAATGATTCGCGCCACATATTAACGATTTTTCAAAAAATAGCAGACCTACAAGCTCGTAGCGCGCCACTCGGTGGCGCGCTATGAGCTTGTAGATCTGCTATTTTTCAATAGCTAAATCATAACATAATGTTTTAAAACACCAAAAGGGGTTCCCGCCCAGAATGGGTTAAGGTCTATATACACCCATAAGCCCCCCATAAGAGCCGTGAGCATTAATTTCACATCCCCTCTTCATAACCGCAACATTGATATTTGATGGGCGTTCGTATACTGTGACAAGCAAATCAGCAAAACCCTCGGTTCTTACCCTTAACCCATTCTGGCCTAAGTTCGATTCTACAAATGTCTTCTAAATCATGACAGTTTTCAGAAACACTTTTCTATTTCTGTAGTGCTCAACCTTTTTCATGTCAAGGACCCCAAGAATTATATGCATTTGGCCGCTGACAACCATCTGAAAATGTTGTTCCAGGGACCTCCCAGACGCAAAGATTTGAGTTAAAAAACGTTTATTCTGAAAGAATATATATTCAAGGATTTGCACCACATTTTCACAATGTTTCAAAAATATCAGACCTACAAGTTCAGCTAAAGTATAACATAATGCTTGAAACACCAAAAAGGGGTTCCCGCCCAGAATGGGTTAATTATATCACCCATTGCCTCTTAGCCCGCCCAGGCAAGGCGTTGCAACATAATTGTTGACCGCTGGCAAATTGACTTGCACCGCCCGGTGGCTATGAGAGCACACCCCCCCCTTCTCTCTCTTCATCCCATCACAATTCAATATGTATGGAAGACAGAGATAGAGAGGCAGGGAGTAAATCTAAACCTGCTGTATGGAAATCAAGGCTTAGCTTTAAGCCATTCTGAACGGGAAGCCCCTTTTGGTGTTTTAGAGAGTCATACTTTAGCTATTGAAAAATAGCAGATCTACAAGCTCATAGCGCGGCACCGAGTGCCGCGCTAAGAGCTTGTAGATCTGCTATTCTTTTTTAAAGATCGTAAAAATGTGGAGCAAAAATCTTTGAATATATATTCTTTCAGAGCCAACGTTTTTAACTCATAATAATAATAATAATAATAAATTGTATTTATATTGCACTTTTCATTCACAAGGAATCCCAGAGTGCTACATGGTTAAAAACCATATAATCTATCATAGAAGGTTAAAAAACAGGGTTAACAAAAAACAGTGCAAAGGGACAGTTCAACACAAAAAGACCTTCCGAAAAACAGGAAGGTTTTCAGACTCAAATCTTTGCTTCATGGGGGGGGTGGGGGTCCCTGGAACAACGTATTTTCAGACGGGGGGGGGTCGGCGACCAAATACAGATAATTTTAGGGGGGTCCTTGACATGAAATATTGAGCACCACTTATATATAGAAACACGGCAGGTTTGTCAGGTATTTAGAAGACATTTTGTTCAGGCCTAAAGGGTTTAAGCCCACTGTAATCCCTGTGTTTCTTATGATAGTAGGACTGTGATATCCACCGTGCTGCATGCTGCTAGCCGTGGACTCGCTGCTCATACAACAACACACACAGAAACGGCTGCCTTCAGGATATAGTCAAATAATTACCGCTGTGAGATTCCTGCCCACGTTTCGAGGTGTGTGTGTGTGCGTGTGTGTGTGTGTGTGTGTGTGTGTGTGTGTGTGTGTGTGTGTGTGTGCATGGAAACAACCTGCTAATCCACTGGCACTGACTGTGTTACTCTCTCTCTCTCTCTCTCTCTCTCTGTGTGCACACAGTGGTTTAAAGTAACTACACGTACGTTTACTCAAGTATTGTATTTAAGTATACAATTGAGGTATTTTTTACTGTAGAATCAGAATGAGCTTCAGTGTCACATCACAGGTTTTTAGAAGTAATTTTTTTTAAAGTGGGTGAAATTGTGACGTTATGTCCATATAGAAGAAAAATAAAACTATAAAAAAGACAAATTATCTACATATTTACTGTATACTGTGCATGATGTACTTATGGACGTTAGTTAACCCATTCTAGACGAGAATCCCATTATGTTATACTTTAGCTATTGAAAAATAGCAGATCTACAAGCTCATCAAATCGTGAAAATATGCCTCTCAAATCTTTGCTTCTGGTGGGGAGGTCCCTGGAACAACATATTTTCAGATGGGTGGTCGGCGGCATATTACATATAATTTTTGGGGTCCTTGACATGAAATATTGAAACGGATACCCGAATGGAGGCCCTGCAGCGTGCGGCAACGCCTGGAACGTAGAACAGCGGCGCATCGGAAGCGTCAGGCGAGGCGTCTGACACCGCCGGTGTGGGATTATAGGTTCATTGAAAATAACGGAGGGCGGCTGTTTTGACACGCGTTCGTTCACAGACGATGTGTGTGTTGGGCTTAACAGAGTGTTTCTACATTGCAATAGATACTTTTACTCCATACTGATCTATCTCCTTGTGATCTATTTACTATTTCTTCGTGTTGACATGATATTTATCCTGTCTTGGTACCGTAAATACAGTCTCCATGTTGACATTTTGCAAGATGATAACAGTCGACACCTGACTGTATTCGATTATTGAATACAATTACATTCAAACGCTGAGGAAGGCCGACCAGGCCTAGAAACACATACATCGTCTGCTCGTCGGAGGTAAATAATAAATCATGTGAAGAACATACTTAGGCCTATATTGAGTGCTATAGCTGGCATTTCTTCATTTCATCATACTTTTACTCAAATAAAACATGTTAAGTATGTCTTCCGACACCGATCATCACGTTTCAATGCTTTCCTTTTGGCACAGTATAGACCCAAAGCAGGACTGTTTTGAACATTCTGTAGGCTACGCCATGGAACAAACTCCCACTGTACCTTCGACAGGCAGCCTCTGTAGACATTTTTAAAGCACAGCTCAAGACCCACTTCTACACCCTTGCTTTTAATTGATTTTTTCTTTTTTGTTATTCATGTCCTCACTGTATTGCATTACTGCTCTTGTTTTTTTTATGTTTATGCCTTGCTTTTCTTTTCTATTTTCCGCCATTGTTCTGTAAAGCACTTTGAGCTGAATTTCATGTCATGAAAGGTGCTATACAAATAAAGTTTTATTATTATTATTATTATTATTATTATATCGTCCAGAAACCCCTTATCCATCATATTCTAATTCTTCTTCTTTTTGACACAGATCTACAGACTGGAAACGCAGCACGTCGGTCCCAGTGTTTGGGATTGGGGAAAACACTGGCCTAGGTGAGTGGTGGTGACACATCCAGGGCGACCTTCAAGCATGAAGTATTAATTTTTGTTCACAGTCACCCCACTGTGCAAGAAGTCACCCCCACACACAATGACTCCCTCACATGGGTGACTGCTCATTACCTGGCTGGCATATTATATGCCAGCCAGTTAATGAGCAGTCACCCTTATAACCAGAGCCA
Source organism: Protomyctophum bolini (assembly GCF_963924005.1). Lineage (NCBI taxonomy): Eukaryota > Metazoa > Chordata > Actinopteri > Myctophiformes > Myctophidae > Protomyctophum > Protomyctophum bolini. Next base: position 3,634,661 of record NC_137877.1, on the reverse strand, counting down.
TTAACCCATTTTGGACTGAGGTCGATAAAAAAAAAGGCTTCTAAAATCCTAAGAATTTTCAGAAAAACCCATGTTTCTATATGTCAGTGGTGCTCAACCTTTTTCATGTCAAGGACCCCCAGAATTATCTCTATTGGGCCACGGACCCCCATCTCAAAATATGTAGTTCCAGGGACCCCCCCCCCCCACCCAGAAGCCAATATTTTAGTTAAAAACGTTCGCTCTGAAATATATTTTCAAAGATTTGCACCACATTTTCACGACTTTTCAAAAAATAGCAGACCTACAAGCTCGTAGCGCGCCACTCGGTGGCGCGCTACGAGCTTGTAGATCTGATATTTTTCAATAGCTAAAGCATGACATAATGCTTTAAAACACCAAAAGGGGTTCCCGTTCAGAATGGGTTAAGACTGAAAACCGCTGTCTCCGTTCCGCTCACTCCATCGTATCGGGGCTGGATATTTTTTTACAGCAATGGCGGCTCATGTAAACAGAGATATTATAATATATGCAATATGTATTATTGCCTAAAACAGCTTAAATAGACGATTTGGGAATTTGTTTTAAAGCGCTCAGCTGCAGAGATAACGAGAACAAGAGGAATATGGAAGTATAACGATCTACTTTGCCATCGGGGTAACAAGATAGTTGCAAACATTTTCCAAACATTGCACCCTTATTATGGGTGTTGATGAAGCAGACATGATTGCGAACGCAGTGAGCACTTACTATGAGACCTAGCAGATCATGTCTGTGTGTGTGTCTGTCTGTCTGTGTGTCTGTCTGTCTGTCTGTCGCGCTTTTGTGCCCATATATGGAGCTGAGTGATTTGTGTCACCATGACTCAGCCATAACCATATAAGGAGTCCCCAAAGCAGCTATACGTCCAAAACCCAAATATGTACGAGCTGCGTTCGCTTCCCGCGTTTGCGCATCTTACTGGTGATACATGAGCCATCTATTCCAATGTCTCCGACACACATACGATTGGCAGGCTTTACCGCGCGCGCCACACACACACACACACACACACACACACACACACTACACACTACACACACACACACACCTCAGAATTGCACTTGAGAACAGTAAAACACTTGAGTAAATGTATTTGGTTACTTTATACCACCTCTGCTCTGTCTATTCCTGAATCCTGACGTTGACCCGAGATCAGATTCTAAAAATGTCTGTTTGAAAATGACAGTTTTCCTGCATGTCACACCCCCCATCTCTCTCTCTCCCCCATTTCCTGTCAGCCTACTGTCTGTCCCTCTATAAAAATATATAAAATAAAAGGCGAAAGCCGTAAGAAAAAGAAAGAAAATGACAGTTTTCTGACAGTCGTTCTTCGATTTTTCAAAAATAGCAGACCTATACAAGCTCGTAGCGCGCCACAAAATGGATTTTAATGTCTCGAAACACAAGCACCGTTCTGATGGAAAACCACCTCTCACAATGAGGACACACCTATATCATTAGGTGCCAAAAAACCTTTATTGTTGTGTATTCTTATAAAAGGTTTTCTGATATGTCTCTATATCAGTGGTGCTCAATATTTCATGTCAAGGACCCCAAAAATGATATGTAATTGGCCACCGACCCCCATCTGAAAATATGTTGTTCCAGGAACCTCTCACATTTTCAAGACTTTTCAAAAATAGCAGACCTACGAGCTTGTAGATCAGCTATTTTTCAATAGCTGAATTATAACATAATGCTTACGTTAAAACACCAAAAGGGGTTCCCGTCCAGAATGGGTTAAAGATAATAAAAAGGTCATAATATTATATTACTTCTAACTGGGAATCAAGAGCGATATATATATTACATTACATACGTATTACTGCAAAGACAAGAGACAACAATCAGTTTAGCCAGCTCCTTTAGAACAGAGTCCAATTGGAATTAGAATAATAGGAGTCACCAATCAGCTAAACTGAATAATTCATCTCAATCTTCTGAACTCCTTTTCCTGCTGCATATTCCATATTACATACTGCATATATCTAAATAAAATACAGTACATATTCCCCATTACGTTACTGCATATATCTAAATAAAATACCGTACATATTCCACATTACGTTACTGCATATATCTAAATAAAATATACAGCAGCAATCTCTCTTCACCTTTTGAAACTAAATGTTTTCAAAAGACAGCCAACAAAACCCAGAGTAATATACCTCTATTTTTACATGTAATACTATTAGCGTTTTCTAGTCAAGAAGTGATACCGTCACCTTACACTACTATGGTGACCACGTCTACTTCGCTGCTTTGTTAGGAGTGGTTCCCAAACTTTTTCATGTCAAAGACCCCAAAAATCAACATGTATTTGGCCACGGACCCCCCATTTGAAAACATAATGCCGGTGACGCCGATAAGGGAGGGTTTTTACGGCTCTAGCAGCGATTCCAAAACATATTAATTTCAAGGACCCCCAGTTTCACACGCATTATGCTACTGACCCCCCGATTTAATGGCATTTCTATCTCCGGTACCCCAATGTATATTGTAAAACCACTGTTAATTTAACTCTGAGAGAATGACAAACCCATAAGGGTCCATTTGGTTCCTAACTTATCTCTAATTGAGCTACACTGTAGGTACCCCCCTGGAACTCCCTCAAGTACCCCCATGGGGTCCCCGGACCCCCCTTTGGGAACCCATGTGTTAGGTAACAGGTACGGTCGCCCCTTTTCCATCTCGCCCCACTTCTCTACCTACAGCTGTAAGTAACCAACATAATTCATGTTGGTGATTATATAAAAAGGTATGATATGAATTTATCATTGCCAAGTTCACATCCACGGGCAAAATAGCATGATGATGCCATTACAAATACAAAACATGGGCTACATGGAAGAAATGTGTTTAATAAAACTAAATTAACTGCTAGAAGGTCCTAAATTAACTCAATTAAGCAGTCATGTTATTCTTTGTTAATTTTACAGAGTATAGAGATCGACTACTATGCAATCCAATACAAGATCATTTCAGATGCACGTGACGTGCGTTTAACGTCATTAAAATACAGCCCTACTAGTTAAAAGAAATCCACAGCACACCACTGGTTACTGCCCAACACTGGTGATGACAGATAGGCCCTTATGAATATATATATAGGAATCTTTATTTAATTCACCAGTGTGATTAACTAGTTCCACTCACACCTGGTTTTCATTAGGGAAACACTCTGCAGTGCATTGAGGTCTTTATCCAACTCAAGTCGGATAGGCACTCAGACGGTGCATTACTCGTTCTAAACAGTTTTCAACAGTACAGTCAAATATAGTCTATATTGAAGCTCAGCAGAAAAGTTTGCAATGAAGCCATTTCACGATGCCTTTAAGTTCGGTCAACCACCCATCTGAATAGAAACAAGGAATGCACCGCTGTCAAAGTTTGACACACAAGTCAAAACATATAGAAAAATGTGTCACTTAATTCTCAACATTAACCCATTTTGACCTGGGAACGATTCTATGAATTTCTTCTACATCCGGAGAGTTTTCTGAAAAAGCTATGTTTCTATGTCAGTCGTTCTTCGATTTTTCAAAAAATAGCAGACCTACAAGCTCGTAGCGCGCCACTCGGTGGCGCGCTATGAGCTTGTAGATCTGCTATTTTTCAATAGCTAAAGCACAACATAATGCCAACACCAAAAGGGGTCCCCGCCCAAAATGGGTTAAGTTCGGTCAACCACCCATCTGAATAGAAACAAGGAATGCACCGCTGACTGTCAAAGTTTGACACACAAGTCAAAACATATTGAGAAACGGGTCACTTCATTTAATTCTCATCATTAAATGAGATGCCAGGAGGGCAGGCATTAATAATACCTGGCTAGAAAACAAAAACAATAAATACAGACTTGCCTTCCCTCTACTCTGCCAGAGCCTCACATTTATATCATTAAAGAGTGGTTTTATATACTGGGGTTATTGATATTATTAAGCATTTCAACTTTCCTCTGTTTTTGTTTTTGCACTTTGGAAATTCCGACCTCCCATAATTCCGAACTAACACTATCCCAAACCCCTAACCCAGGGGTGGGCAACTGGCGGCCCGGGGGCCACATGAGGCCCCCACCTTCACTTAATGTGGCCCTCAGGTTAATGATATTGGTTTCAGCTGTTATACAATTCCACAACATGCAAACATGAACCGCTGTTATTACTTCAGTCTAAATTAGTAGCTCATTGCTTCAACAAAGGCATTTGAAATTACATAAATTTTCAGCATTCCAACTCAAAAATAGCAAAAATTCAAGGTCTCAATTCGAATTCAGCAAAAATAGCCGATCTAGATCGGCTATGTTTCCTACGACAGTAATATATGGCCCCCTAGGGAGTGAGTGTGGAAATATAGTGGCCCTCTCCATCGTCAAAGTTGCAGCACCCCTGCCCTAACCTAACCTTTACAGGGAACAAGGCAGTAAACAAACCATTGAATCCTAAACCTCTAAATTGCTCTCAATTAGAGCAGAGCCAATAGGACAATAGCAGAAACACAAAGCCATTTAAAGATTCAAAACCAGACCATGGTCTGAGGTTGACACTATATTACTAATGGGGCTTGATGGGTGGACTTAATCCCCTCAAAGGTAATCACACTTTAATCAGACCAGTGTGTGTCCAGTGGAAACCTCGTATGAATCTGATCTCAGGTCAGAATGGGTTAATCAGACCAGTGTGTGTCCAGTGGAAACCTCGTATGAATCTGATCTCAGGTCAGAATGGGTTAATCCAAGCCAGAGATAGATATGGGTGAGAATAAACCATAACATTAAAGTTTTCACTAAGAATGCTATGATCAATGACATTACATTAAAGCTGCTATATATGCAATTATGTCAACATTTTAATGACCTTTTTTTTCTTTTTCTTTGGTATTCAGACAGCCAGCAATGGGTAGAACGCTCATAATTGCTGGCTGTCTGAATACCTAAAAATAAAAAGGTAATTAAAATGTTGACAGCTTTAAGCAGCAGTAGTGTCCAGGAGCACATGAAGCCCCAACTATTACTGATAATGGAAGGCATATTGTGATGATGATCCAATTAAACTACATGAGCACAGATGAATAAGTGTTTGTGCTTAATTGACAGGCTATAATTGACGGGTGGTGTGAAACGTTCGTGGAGGCTGCAAACTATATTCACCTTCGAGTGCTGGAAGCTTTTAAATTCCTTCCCCTGCATGTGTTCCATTCATTGATCTCTCTCAGACAATGTGCTCTGACTAAAAAAGAAAGACTCCGAACTGTGGGGAGTCCAGAGATGTACTTCAGCGAGTTAGCAGAAGCCTATAAATGTTAACACGTTCTGGGCGGGAACCGCCTTTTGGTGTTTTAAAAACATTAGGTTATAATTAAGCTATTGAAAAATAGCAGATCTACAAGCTCATAGCGCGCTACAAGCATGTAGGTCTGCTATTTTTGAGAAATCGTTAAAATGTGCCGCGAATCATTGAATATATATATTTCAGAGTGAACATTTTTAACTAAAATCTTTAATTGCTTCTGCATGGGAGTCCCTGGAACTACATATTTTGAGACGGGGGTCCGTGGCCCAATAGGAGATAATTCTGGGGGTCCTTGACATGAAAAAGGTTGAGCACCCACTGACATATAGAAACATGTGGTTTTTCAGATTTCTTTTTAGGATTTAGAAGCCTTTTTTTTTTTAAATCGACCTCAGTCCAAAATGGGTTAAACAGCGGGGGATTTTTAGTCCTCTGTTAGGGCCCGCAGATTCCTGCCCCCCTGCCCCCCCCCTTTAAAAATCAATAATATGGGCCTTCTGCCTGTCAACTTCATCTTGATAGATGACTTCACACACCACCAAAAAGTGAGAACAGAGTGCGCATGGAGGGGGTGAACGGAACACAAAAAGTGCTTGATGCTATACGCCGCTGTAGGCTATATTCCGGCACGTGATTTGTCCTGGTAAAATTGTTATGGTTCTCTGCAGAGCTATGAATAATGAATGCATTGCTCCCATCACGGGCCCTCGCTGGTGATGACGACTGACTGGCTTATATGGGAATAATCACCTGGCGTTCGTTGGACAAAATGTAATGCTCATATCCGACTTCCACAGAGCAGTCTGCTCTGCTCTGCAATGCCTCCAAGGGTCCGGTATAACGTGAGGGAATGACACACAGCCCCTTTTGTTCAGTGAAGAGTTGAGTGGAACAACTAAGTATGTATAAGTATATGCACATATTATTTATGAAGCACATTTAGTGCTGTACAAAAAAAATAACAAATAGAGGCTATAATATAAGGCTGACACAACAATCAAGACATACAGTATGCAGTCCAGAGTCAGACATCTACAGTTTTAAATGCTAGTGTACAAAAAGGTAAATCTAAAAACGATTTAAAAAGTAATTTAAAAACAATCTATGACGGAGTGGATCTCAAAGTGGAGTCCAGGAACGCTGAGGGGGTTCCAAATGGAGCTTCCAAAATAAGGATGACCACCCAACCACCCGGTCATGACAACTCACCGCTCAGCCCAACACAGCTCTGTTTTTTAATAACCACCATTTTGGTGGTCACCTTATCACCTAAAACTGGTGTACTATGAATAGGCTTTTATGGGGTCCTTGAAATTAAGTTATTATACGTGACATCGGATTGGCATAGACTGGCATATACCAATACCAGCATTTTAAGCTGTATCAGCAGCTTTTCCGATAAGGATATCTGTATCGACTCTAATTTAGTGTCTTCAAATAAACACCAGTACATTCCATTCACCTGCCTAGTCGTCTCAACTCTAACTGGCATTCATAGGCTAAGATACAGCAGAAACAGGGCTTTATCGATTGTAATTCTTGAACACAATGATCCGCCTAACATCCAATAAACTATTCTAGTCATATCACGCCATACAGAGGGTAAATCTCAGTTTCTAAAGCCTACTTAGATACATCAATATACTGCATTAATTTGGAGGGGGAGAATAGAAAGAGAGATTGGAGCCAGTATAGTGTCAGCATTCTGTTTGAGAATGGGGTGGGTGTGCCACCAGGTGGTGAAACAACACAGCCTCCTCCTGACACCTGAGACAAAGCACTGAAGTCAGTTTTATTTGCCTGCACTAGACACTAGCCACTCTACACGGTCCCATCCATTTATAGCTTACAGTATGTCAGTGTTTGTTGCTTTCTAACTTTGCCTTTGACTACAGGTTTTGCCTATTCCCTTTGTACCTTTGCCTGGATATATTACACCTCCTTAGAACCTGCGCCTGCATCCAAGAATGTCATTACACCTACACACATTTCTGTGTTGTCACTCTGCTACTCACTACTGACTGGCCTGCCAGTGAGGAGCCCCCACAGGGAGGATGTACTGTGGAGCATTCGTCATACTCCTCCTGCCCAACATTCCCTCTGCTGACAGGTGTGTCAACCCCCAGCCTGTACAGTAGGAGTACAGTACAGTACATGCATTGACCAACATCACCCTCTCCGCCCAGATTACAGTCTTCCGCCGTAGTCTGAAAACCCACCTTTTCAGAAGCTAACCATGGCCCATAGCACTTGTCCTAGCTCCTTAGATAAGCACTTTATGTAGATGTGTTATGTTACGTAGACAGCACTAGAATTGCATTTTGTGTAGCCATAGCACTTTATAGTACACATATATAATTGCGAATTTTGTGCCAATATATGGAGCCGAGTGATTTGTTTGTGATTGATGCAAGTGTCTGTCCCGCTGTTACGTCACCATGACTCAGCCATAACCATATAAGGAGTCCCCAAAGCAGCTATACGTCCAAAACCCAAATATGTACGAGCTGTTTTCGCTTCCCGCGTTTGCGCGTCTTACTGGTATATAGTATAGTATGTATAGTTTACATATATAGTTTAATGATATAGATACTCCACTGTTACGTTCTTAGCTTACGCATGTTTCACTATTTTTTATGTATGTGATATACAGTATGCCATGCTTTTTGTTATTGCTTAATGCAAGTGTTTTAACTAAGCATTATGGTATACTTTAGCTATTGAAAAATAGCAGATCTACAAGCTCATAGCGCCACTATTTTTGAAAAATCGTGAAAATGCGGCACAAATCTTTGAATATTTATTCTTTCAGCAGACTTTTTTTTTTTAATTTTGATGTCAGGCCTAAATGGGTTTAGGGCGTCTTCTAAATGCCTAAATTGTAAATTGTAATTCCCTCCTCTGAGTCTGACCCCCGACAAAACCGGATGCGCCACAGTGGATTCGAACCCACAACCTCCGTGGTGGGCAGGGACTTCACCGCTGCGGGTCTGGAGCTGTAAAGTTTGGGAACCACTGGGGTATACAAACTGTCTCTTCTTGGGTGTGGAGCAAAAGTGCATTAGCCCATTGTCTCCTAAATCCTGAGTTTTCTTAAAAAAGCTATGTTTCTGTGTCAGTCGTTCTTCGATAAAAAAAAAATAGCAGACTACTGTGTCCCCTGAGCCACTGGTGCATTAACCGATTCTGACCTGAGATCAGATTCTAACACAACATACTCTCTCCCCATGCCTTCGGCCTGGTGGAGACAAAAATGTCTTCTACATTCCTGACAGTTTTCTGAAAAAGCTATGTTTCTATGTCAGTCGTTCTTCGATTTTTCAAAAATAGCTAAAGCATAACATAATGCTAACACCAAAAAGGGGTTGCCGCCCCAAAATAGGTTAGTAATAAATTCAGTCTTGCTTGTGATGCAAGCAGTGTTCATACTTCATATGCAGTCATATGAATACAAGCAATAATGAACTATGATTTCCACTGTGGCTGTGTGTGTGTCTCTTGTGATTATGGGGAAGTCTTAGAATAGGCTGATTAAAAAGAAAATTCAAATAGACACCAAATCAATTCAAAACATGTCATCCTCTTGTCATAGCAATGGTTGATGAAATTGAAACACGTGCGCCACCCGATTGTACTGCATATAATAATGACTTCTGAAATTGCAGATTAAATAATGTATATTGTGGTGGGTAGGTGGGGTGGAGGGCTCTGTGAGAATTTAATTTTGAAATATGCTATGATTATAATATTAATCACACCCGTGTGAAGTGAAGGGCGCTCTAATCATCATACATCATCTCATTACGGCCAATCAAGCTTTTAACGTTTGTGTTTGCACAAACAATCAAGACTGGCCATTCATTATCTCAATGGCATTTAACTTTTTCTGAGTCATTTCTCTATGGAGAACAACATGGGGTGCTCTTAAAATCGGTCCAAAAGTAAACAAAAGTTTACGACTGTCAGTCAGTCAGTCATATTTGATCAGTTTCTAGCGAAAATGTAACTAAGTCAGCAGCAGTTAACATTGGTGTTTTTTTCTCAGTCAGTTGATTCTTGATTCACAGTTCTTATATGGGGATTACAATGCAAAAAAAAAGTACACAGACCTGTGGATTTAGCGCCCTCTACTGATATTGATGTGTGTGTGGTGTGTGGTGTGTGGTGTGTGTATACACAAATTAATTTTTCTGAGTGTACATTTTTATACTGTATGGCAATTCTCACATGGGCCAAACTTTGCTCCAGGATATTATGGGTGCAGTACTTAGTTTAGACAGTTTTTTAGTTTAGACAGTTTTTGGTTAGACCAGTCATTAGTCCTACAACTACAACTTATCTCAAACACTCACCCTAACCTCCCACGGGGCAGCACACCTAAACCTAACCTTAACCCGTGTCTAACCAATGACTAGTCTAAACTAAGTATGCACCCCGAATATATATAAAAAAACACACGCACGCTTAATGAATTGACTGCTCTGGCAATTCAAAGTAGTACATTAATCTGCACTGGTTCTAATGGGAAGAGGGACAAAGGGAATCTAGGGGATTAGAAGCTGTTAAATGGCACTGTGGTAGTGATTTGGCACAAGAACACAAAAGACAGAATATATGCTTTGAAATACATTATTCGTTACTTTTCGAGCGAGTTTCGCTGTCACACAAAACAATTTCCTCAATTAAATTATTTAACAGATTGTAATAAGCCCTTTTGCTTTCCATTTTACTTTGCATTATTCATTCACACGACAGGAAATGTGTGAAAATATTTTAAGCCATTCTGAACGGGAACGCATTTTGGTGTTAGCATCATGTTATGCTTTAGCTAGTGAAAAATAGCAGATCTACAAGCTCATAGCGCGCCACCGAGTGGCGCGCTATGAGCTTATAGGTCTGCTATTTTTGAAAAATCGAAGAACGACTGACATTTTTAGAATCTGATCTCAGGTCAGAATGGGTTAATCAGACCAGTGTGTGTCCAGTGGAAACCTCGTATGAATCTGATCTCAGGTCAGAATGGGTTAAGCCTCACTCATAGTTGGAAATTGAATAAGTCAGTGAAAATGTAGATTGTTGGCTGGAGTAACCTTGCAACACCTCACCAATGTGTGGATATACCTAAACTTATTATAAAACCCACACACTTATAGATGAGCCTATGAGAATAATTTTTAGTGATTTTTTTCAGGCCCTAGTTTGCAATTTTCTAAAAGGTTACATTACACAGGCAGACCAAAAAAAAAGACAGCATCATTTTAAAGGTTAGAAAATATATAGGCAAAGCATTAACTCCATGAACCTCTGAAAATAAAAAGCATTCCCTGAGAGTGGCTTTTTTTTTTTTTTTCCCTGACTGCCGACCACCGGGGGAAGAATATTTTATCTCGATCATTAACCCATTCTGAACGGGAACGCATTTTGGTGTTAGCATCATGTTATGCTTTATAGCTATTGAAAAATAGCAGATCTACAAGCTCGTAGCGCGCCACCGAGTGGCGCGCTACAAGCTTGTAGGTCTGCTATTTTTTGAAAAATCGAAAGAACGACTGACATTTTTTTTTAGAATCTGATCTCGGGTCAGAATGGGTTAAATCAGACCAGTGTGTGTGTCCAGTGGAAACCTCGTATGAATCTGATCTCAGGTCAGAATGGGTTAAAACAAAAATACAGAGCTCTCTCTGGCATGCAAATCCAGACGAAAACCACAGGGTCACGTCTGTTTAGGCCTAGAGGAAATAAAATAAATGTTAAATGTCTCTTTCCCGCCGTGCTCATTGTTATACGGGAGATTATGGGGTGATGGTGATGTGCAATAAATCGGTACTTAATTTGAAAAATGTAACAGAACTGGTTACTATACTCGTCTTAACACATTCTGACCTGAGATCAGATTCATACGAGGTTTCCACTATAGGACACACACTGGTCTGATTATAACCCATTCTGACCTGAGATCAGATTCTAAAAAAATGTCAGTCGTTCTTCGAAAATAGCAGATCTACAAGCTCATAGCGCGCCACCGAGTGGCGCGCTATGAGCTTGTAGATCTGCTATTTTTCAATAGCTAAAGCATAACATGGTGCCGACAACGAAATGGGTTCCCGTTCAGAATGGGTTAACGGCCCGGCATACTGATTTACAATTTGCAGGAAAGCGTGTGTGATGAGAAATTGCATCACGGACAAATCACCTCACTCGACTACACAGGGATTTGTGTGTGTGTGTGTGTGTGCGCGCACACAGTGTACAAGTCGTTTTAAGTGCCCCCTTTTTAGACTAGCTTCCTATTAACAGAACGCTGACATCTGCACAAAAAAAGAAAAAAAACAGCGGAAGTGCCATTTAATCCATTCTGGGCGGAAAACCCCTTCTCGGTGTTTGAGCATTACGTTATGCTTTAGATATTGAAAAATAGCAGATCTACAAGCTCATAGCGCGGCACCGAGTGGCGCGCTACGAGCTTGTATAGGTCTGCTATTTTTGAAAAAAATCGTGAAAATGTGGCGCAAATCTTTGAATATTATATTCTTGCAGAGCGAACGTTTTTTTAACTCAAAACTTTGCGTCTGGAGTGTCCCTGGAACTACATATTTTCAGATGGGGTTCAGCGGCCAAATACATTATAATTCTGCTTTAGCTATTGAAAAATAGCAGATCTACAAGCTCATAGCGCGCCACCGAGTGGCGCGCTACGAGCTTGTAGGTCTGCTATTTTTGAAAAATCGAAGAGCGACTGACATAGACAAGACATTTTTAGAATCTTGATCTCAGGTCAGAATTAAAACTGTCAGGATGTATAGAAGACATTTATAGAATCTGATCTCAGGTCAGAATGGCTTAAAGAGGGTGGGAACAGTGAGACTGTGTGATTAGTCAAGCAGAAGAGCCTTACGTTTAATTAAAGGCATCGGGCAATTAGGAGCCAGCAGCGCCACAGATATCGCTATACAGTGCATTTCAGCACATGTACGGTACTGTACATTTATTAGCACTAGGCTTAATCATAGAAGACCCCTTCATGGAGGGTTAGAGCTGTAAAACGCAGGGGCACACACAATGAAAATACACTGTATTGAAATAAGAGCATTTCTCTCATTAATTTTAGCCAGTGTTTTTAGCTATAGTATGAATTTAGAATAGAATAGACACATTTACGGGTTACAATTTCACTCAACCAAAGTGTTTTAAAGTAGCATGAACCCTAGTATAGTCAAATAACGAGTAAGTGTTAAAAACCTTACTGTAAGTTTAATATGACATGTGGCAGATGCTTGAATTCCCCCCCCGCCCCCCCGCGCTACATGGCATAATCACATTTTGTCCATGAGGGACGTCTTTCAGAGGGATATTTCACTTTCAATCATAAGACAGACTATAATGCACCCACTGCACACAAATTGAAGTGGAAACCGAGCTACACTTCCTAACCATCTGTCCATTGTGTACCAAGACATCAGAGACACATACTTCCTAAAGATTACAAACACACACAGAGATTTTGAAAACATGACCAATGACAAAAAACTCCCATATCTGCTGGGCGAAGTACAACAATGTGCAAACACAGCAGCAAGATTTGTGAGTTGCTGTGATAGGAGAAGGATATCAAATGGAACACAACCACCCTAAAGACTAATCATTGTGTATATTCCTGCACTATACCTGCATTGAGTGATCTTGGTACATAGAATTTGATCTATTGAAGATTCTGACCTTCAAAGTACATAATTTTTGTTTTGATTGTATTGCTGTATTGTTCTTTCTGCTTTGGCAATGTAAACGTATGTTTTCTCATGCCAATAAAGCCCTTTGAATTGAATTGAATTGTGTGGGGTCATTTTAAGGTGTACTCATGGCTTTTGTGGTCATTTTTTGGGTGAACCGTAATGCCCTACTCAGTCATTCAATGAACGATCGATGAAGACCTACAATTTGTTTTACAGTAAATGTTCAAACGGTTTTGAACATGCAAGGCGTCCAAACCGACATATGGCATCACAGACTCTGTAATCGTTATAGCATCTTTTACCAACATGTCCTAACTAAGGGTTAACGTATGGCTGCATGGTCATTGTTAGATAGATACTGTAGATAGATAGATAAATCACAGACAGGGTGATTTATCAACAATTATCCCGCTTAATACACGGCTATACTAAATACACAAATTAATAAATTGAACCAAAAGTGACAACAAAACAAAGTATTTCCTTGCTCACGGCAACGTGTCGCCTCGGAAACAAGGAAGTTAGTGTTGATCAAATGGAATATTTTTTATAGAGCATCGTCTATTTCTCGCTTCAAATGTTTTCAAAAACTATTATTGAAAGCATGTAGTTTATAGTCGAATGACATTGTGTGCTATAGTTTACATGGCTGTCATGCAGTATGTCATGCAGTATGTCATATGGCTGTCATGTCATGCTGGGTACAGCATAAGATCCACACAGCAAAGCCAGGTGAGACCGAGCCTTTGAAGATTACTTATAGACATTGGTCTGTTATAGAGCAGAGCAGAAATAACAGAAATAACAAATGGTAAATGGTGCATTTATATAGCGCCTTTATCCAAGGCGCTTTACATAGATTGTGCATTACATTCACCCATTCACACACACACACATTCATACACCGATTGCGGCGGAAGCCATGCAAGGCACCAACCAGCACATCGGGAGCAATTTGGGGTTCAGTGTCTTGCTCAAGGACACTTCAAACCGCCAACCCATGGATCATTGGACGACCTGCTCTACCTCTTGAGCCACAGTCGCCCCACACACACACACGACTGAATTTGGCGATTAAGCAATCAGAATCAAGCATTCCGATTCAACCAAGCCCGGTGTAATAAACAGTCAAACTCTTGTGAAACTCAGCAGTGCTACTGTACTGTATATGTCTGTCTGCGCAGTCCATGTATTTGGCATGAAGCCACTCTGAAACATCAACATTAGTTTTTAATATGAAGGGGTTGCCACTTGCCTCCTTCTCCTCTTGGACTTTACAACTACTCAGTTTTACTGCAGGCAGGGCAGCTTTTGATGGAAGGTTGTTGAGCACCAGACAGGCCAGGCAGGGGAAACCCAACAATCCTCTGTACGTTTTGTGTGGGTTTGAGATAAAGTGTGAAGCTCAAGCCAGCTCACGAGGACTGATGGAGCTGAGGGCTATCTGAACTAAGCTTTAGAGTTTAGAGAGGAAGGGATCAGGGAGTTATGCCATCTGATGCACTATTATAGTTCAGAGGTTCCCAAACCTTTTAGCCTCCAGATCCAAAAAGAGAAATGTGACTATTTGAACTAGTGAGAAGAATAGCAGATCTACAAGCTCCCAACGTGGCGCAATGTGACGCATTAGGAGCTTGTAGATCGACTATTTTAACTACTACTTTAACCCATTTTGGACTGTGGCCCTATTCTAAAAACGCCTTCTAAATCTGAAAAAAATACAATTTTACATATTTTATCAATGGCGTTTACAAAAACATTGAACTAAAGACAACATTAAACCTGTGTATTCTGCTTTAAGTAGCATATCAAACTAGGGGTTATTCATGATTCTGAATCAATTGCAAGCATTAGTTTTGCACGAAAAACACTCTTTGGGCTAAAAACGGCCATAGCTTTCTTCACAAAATGTGATGAGTGGGCAAGTGGCTATGGCCGTCTTTAGCCCAAGGAGTGTTTTACGTGCAAAAATAATGCTTGGAATGGATTCAGAATCATGAATAATAACCCCTAGTTTGACATGCTACTTAAATGATGTCACATGCTACTTAAAGCATTCAGAGCAACCAAAGGTATATGGCTCCCCCATATCTTGCAAGCATGATTCAACCCTACAAACCCTCCCCGCGCACTCAGATCAGCCGACGCAGGGAAGCTGGAAGTACCCCCTCACTAAAAACGCCGGGACAGCGCTCCACACGTCCCCAAACTCTTCTCCCTTCTGGCTCCAAAATAAATCATCAACCATCTCTCAGTCCTCTGTTATTAACCTAGTGAAAAACTCAGCTCTAGTTCCAAGCCTGACCACAATGCTATCATCTCCACCACTACAACATTGGCAAAATGGAGCCTTTCTCCAAGTTAGCGCTGAGAATGAACTGCATGCTTAGTTGGTAAGTATGTGTATTGTTATTGTATATGGAGAGGGGGGGCATCTGATTAGATAGATGGTTCTGTGTGGAGTTTGCATGTTCTCCCCGTGTCCCTTAGGGTAAGGTACCCTCACAAAAACATGCAGTAATCCTGGTCTCTAAACTGCCTCCCCCTAGCCAGCCGGGGCGCCTGATGGAGGGGAAAGGAACTGGTTGGAATAACATGTTCCTTCCACGCGCTACGTCCAACCAGGGAAACTCCCCCCTGTCAGGTGTAAAGGAGCAACTTGGACACTCAAGCATGAAGGAAGCATGAGTTAAGTCCGTTGCTCTCCCCAGGTTGGCGGAGGGTGTGTAGAGCCCAGGATCACAGTAGATGATTGACACAGGGGTGAAAAATGGGTTACAAAATCGTGGGATAAAAAATATTAAAAAAAAAAAGATAGATGGTTGAATGAAACATTTAATTAGTTCAACTCTCCAGGCACATCAGGAATGTAAAGAAGTCTAACCGCACGTGCTATTAGAGGCCAATCCATTTAGCCTACTTTATTCACAAGTGTTTGATGAAATTCAAGCCAAGGTCCACTATATACTTTTAGAGGCTATTTACACTTTTACAGGCCTTGTGTTGCAGACATGTGAATGTTGGAGGCTGCCCTAAATTTGACGGTGGGGGATTTTGTAGAATGATGTAACTGCAGGCCGATTGGGAATTGCAGTCCGTCTCCTTGTATAGGCTAATTCACTAGACTCAACGTTGACAAAATATGACCACAGGGGGCCCATTTGCCCATTTGGGCACTGCCACTTATAGCTTCGTTGGCACATTTCTGACTCTTTGACATCCAATTCAAGGCATTTTCATCATAGTGGGATTTTTTTTAGGACGACTGTGCAATTGTGACAGCTAGCTCTGCTCCAGTTTGCAGAATGTAGACCAGGGAACTCAATCAATGCTGAATATAGCTTTTTTTTTATGAATACGTTGTTATTTTGGCTTGGAGTGTATAGAGAAGAGACCAGGGTACTCTTTACCAATCAATGTCCAAATCATGTCAGACTAGTATCTGTCCACATGGTAACACAGTGACGCTTTGAGAACCTCAGGGTCACAAAGAAGACCCGCTTGAAGTCCAGAGGCGACCGAGCCTTTTCCGTTGTAGCCCCTAAACTTTGGAACGCACTCCCCTCCCACGTCAAATCGGCCCCCTCCATCGAGACTTTTAAATCTCGCCTAAAGACCCACCTCTTTACCTTGGCTTTTAACCCCGCTTGAGTTCCTTCGGTCCTTGTATATGTTGTATATAATGTATATTGTCTCATTTGTTTTCATTGTTTGTACTTTGTTTTCTCGCTGTTGTTTTTCTGTGTGGTAGCTGTAGTGCATTTGTTTTTATTTTTCTCCTGTACAGCACTTTGTAAACTCTTGAGTTTTGAAACGTGCTATATAAATAAAGTGGATTGGATTGGATTTCTTAACCCATTCTGACCTGAGATCAGATTTTTAAAAAGTCTGTTTGAAAATGACAGTTTTCTGAAAAAGCTTATGTTTCCATGTCAGTCGTTCTTTTGATTTTTCAAAAATAGCAGATCTACAAGCTCGTAGATCTTGTAGATCTGCTATTTTTCAATAGCTAAAGCATGACGTGATGCTAACACCAAAAGGGGTTCCCGCCTAAAATGGGTTAATTTAGCAAGATGGAACAAAAACAATGATGATGACGATGATGAATGAAGACTGAATGAATAAAATAAAATAAATAAGAAACACAATCTCGCAAGACATGCACGACATCACGTGAAATATTCCATTGTTTGGAAGATATACATATCCAGATTACCAGAATAATACCATTTGATTTGATGTAAAAATGCAAAATACCCACCCATACATGTCTCATTTACAATGTAGTCGGCTCCATTGGATTCCTCGCCCCCCAAAATGTAGATTTAACCACTGCAATCTTGATTTTAGGTCATCTAGGAGGCGAGGTATTGAGAAATTCGTTTTTGAAAGTAGCCATTTTTAAAGCTCCAAGATGGCCGCTTTACCGACCTCGGAAAAAATGGCAACAAACATTTTCTGATTCGTTAGGCTATAAGGTTTCCAAAAATATATAGTTTAAAAAATCTTCGTCTAAACCAGGGGTCGGCAACCCAAGATGTTGAATGAGCCATTTTCGACCAAAAAAAATAATTCAAAATCTATCTGGAGCCGCACATTTTTTTAAGCCTTAAAATGCTTATATAATGAAGACAACAGGGCTGCAAGTGGATATTAGCCTATCTATCAAAATAAAAAGTGTGCTATGGTTTAACTTTCATTACATTATTATGCCATGTTTTGTTGCATTGACAATTATAGAAATTCAATAAAGAAATAAGATTTTTGTTGTCATTTTTATTTGGGGGATTCTCTTACCAAAAACAAGACAGTAGTCACTTTTAGTGCAATACAGTTGTACTTAAAATGTACTGTAATTCTGCAAACTGTTAATAAATCAATCAATCAATCAAACTGTAATTCCTGAGTGACAGTCCCCATGTATAGTGCATGCAAAATAATTAAATAAAACGCAGCCTGCAAGGATAAAATAAAATAAAACACAGCAGCCTAATAGCCTTTAAAAAAGCCAAATAAAACGAAAATATAGTCCAGTTGCATTTTCAGTGTGCAATCCTCTTCTCTGGTCCACCTTCGGCCTCAATTCAGACACCCACACCACAGTACAGCAATCCAGCTCTGACTGACCTGAGCAATACAACACAATAATATCCGCGTCATTAAAAATACTGACATTGATGAAACAGCTAATTAACGTTAATAAATTAAGCGCCTATGAAAGGACTGTTCTTACCCGTTTAATGTGATTTCTGTGTGTGGACGTCACTGGAGAGCTTCTCAACATTGGGCACGTAAGATGTCACTTTAATTTTCACACACGACTGCAGGCTCTCATCGGTGAGGCGTGTGCGGTATTTTGATTTAATGAAGTTCATGTTTGAGAATATCTGCTCACAAAGGTATGTTGATCCAAAGATGGATAATACTCCAAATGCGAGGTTTTTCATGTTCACGTAATTGTCTGGAAGAGCATTCCATGTTTTCCACACAAGTGTGTCGTGTTTTGGGAGGTTTACGATCTCTGTCCATTTGTGTTCAAGGGCGAGAGTGGCTTTCTGACGAGTGACGTCTTCTATCTCGGCTGTCATACTTTTGAACTTGGACACCCACAAATCTTTGTCAGCGATATCGGCCAGTTCCATTTCCAATTCAGCTTGCTTTACTCCTGGAAATGCAGCCGTGTTCAACAGGGACGGGTCAATCTCCAGGGGTGAGACAGGGAACGAGAGTGTTGTTTTTTCCTTTCTGAACTCACTAAATCTCGTCCCAAATGCATTTTGCATATCGATGATCGCACTTTGGAAATATTCACTATTGATAGTGTGATTGCGGTTGGCTGCTTTGAACTCTCTCAGGGAGTCGAAGTGAGAGAGTGTGTCTCGCTGTACATCCCTGGCCAACACGGTCAGCTGGCGCTCAAATGATAGGACCGTTTCCAGCATATGCAGGGCAGTGCCCCCCCGTCCCTGGAGACTTGTGTTAAGCTTGTTCAGGTGACTGGTCATATCCGCCATAAAGTGTAACTTTTCCAGCCACACTGGATCATCTAGCTGTGGGTAGCTCAGGCCTTTGCTTTCAAAGAATGTTTTGACGTGTTCTACACAAGCGATAAAGCGCTGCAAAACCTCACCCCTGGACAGCCAGCGGACTTTATTGTGGAGGAGGAGATCTGTGTATTCGCTCTCGACTTCTTCCAGTAATGCACGGAACTGACGGTGATTTAAGGCGTTTGCAATGATTTTATTCACCATTTGGATCACAAGGTTCATCACCTCACTACACTCCGGTGGGAATGTCTGTGCACACAGTGCCTCTTGGTGCAAGATGCAGTGAAACGCAAGCAGCTTTCGATCCAACTCTTTCTGTAGTAGAGTCACAAAACCCTTATGTTTCCCACGCATACTAGGCGCCCCATCTGTAGCCACAGACACCAAGTGGTCAGTGTTTATTCCATTGTCTTTTAAAGACTTCACAACAGCAGCACAAATGTCCTCCCCGCGTGTTTGGCCTTTCAGTGGTATCAACTCGATGACTTCTTCTTGCGGCCCGTCACCGTTTACATACCTGCACAACAGTGCAGTTTGTTCGATATCAATCGCATCACACGACTCATCACAGGCAATCGAGAATGCTGGGGCTGAATTTATATCATTGATTTGTTGACTGGTGATGTTGTTTGCCATTTTTATGGCTCTCTCTTTGACTGTCTTTGCGGAGAGAGGCATATCTTTAATTTTTTGTATTATCTCAGTTTTGTTTTTGAAGTCTGAGAATAGGTGCTCTGATATTTTAATGAACGACTCCTTCATATAGTCACCGTCTGTGAACGGCTTGCCACGTTTTATTATCTCCCGGGTTGCAACGAAACTAGCAGTAGTGGTAGAGTTTGAAGCTGCGATCCACTTTTTAAAAGTTAGTTTGCTCTCTTCTGCTCTCTTCTGCAGTTCTGCAACAGCTCTCTTTCTCTCATTCCCAGCCGGGTGGTCAGCTGCAAACTTAACATGCTTTCCCTGGAAATGTCTTTCCACGTTACTTTTTTTGTTGTTGGATAGTTTGTCACTGCAGATTAAGCACACAGGCAATCCATCTGCATTGGCTGTGAAGGCATAAGCGTCTGTCCACGAATTGTTAAAACCTCGATTTTCATCTGCTATCTTCCTTTTTCTCCCTGTAGAAGCCATAGCTGCAGCCTCACACGCCCACCGGTTTGTTTATCGACGTAGCCACCTGTCTGGCGCAGCATGCGAGTGTCGCATGTTATGACGCAAATTTTAGTTGACATTATGTGCTGAAACTTACTATTTATTATAAACATTTTTTACAAAATTGGGTAACTTAAGAATGTTTCTGTCACGTTTTGCCTCCTACAGAAACCATAAATGAAAAATAAAAATGTGAAAAAATAAACATTATACATTTTCATCGATACTTTTGTAATGCTACAGAGAGCCACCAGGGGAGTGCTCTAGAGCCGCAAGCGGCTCTAGAGCCGCCGGTTGCCGACCCCTGGTCTAAACTAAAGCCTACAAACTCATATGGCTGACCATATAGGGAACTGGACTATGAGAACGTCCTACATAATAGTTGGGAAGAAACCTTGTATCAAAATTATTTAAAATGTGATGTTCTTTTGTAAATGCATGCCCTATACTTTGTAGTGCAAACTATAGCAAAAAAGCTGGGGTCCATACTTAGGTTAGACTAGTCATTGGTTAGACATGGGTTAAGGTTAGGTTTAGGTGTGCTGCCCCGTGGGAGGTTAGGTTTAGGGCATACATGGGCAACTGGCGGCCCGGGGGCCACATGCGGCACCCACCTTCACTTAATGAGGCCCTCAGGTTACTATCAGAATACTGATAATACTGTATTATTGATTTCAGCTGTTACAATTCCAAACATGCTTTAATTACTTCAGTCTAGTGGCTTAATGAGTAGTATTAAAAGGTTATTTTACTTCCTTTTTGACGTCCGTTTGATGTATTTGGACTTGGTTCATAAAGTTAACATATCGGTAACTATAATTAAAGGCATTTGAAATTGAATACAATTTTCACTTTTCTGTATTTCAATTCAAAAGTAGCAAAAAATAATTCAGGGTTTTAATTAAAATATAGCAAAAAAATAGCTTGTAGATCAGCATTGTTTTTGCTATGACAGTAATATGCAATGTGGCCCCTCTGGAGGGAGTGTGGAAATATGGTGGCCCTCTCCATCAAAGTTGCCTAGCCCTGGTTTAGGGTGAGGGTTTGAGATAGGTTGTAGTTGTAGGACTAATGCTTGCAGATCTCCAATTCTGTGGTGCGTGACCATGTGGGATTTATAAATATTGAACCGATGGAAGAAGAGCCTTGTGAGTTAATAACCGACTCACAGCCAAACAAAGATGTCCAAAATCGTGTCTGTCTCCTGAACCATAGGATGAGGCTGAGGGGGATTTGAATTAGAATGTGATGAGATTCAGAATAACGAGGCGCTGTGCGTGTCTTATTGAGTGTCTCCGACATAACAAGGCCCTGATTCATCTCTCCTCCGGCTCCCATGGAGAGAAACAGCACTGACTCACGCAGACAAGTGGATTAACACATTTATATTAGGTTATACTTTAGGCTATTGGAAAAATAGCAGATCTACAAGCTCATAGCTCGCCACCGAGTGGCGCGCTACGAGCTTGTAGGTCTGCTATTTTTTGAAAAATCGAAAGAACGACTGACATAGAAACATAGCTTTTTCAGAAAACTGTTGGGATGTATAGAAGACATTTTTAGAATCTGATCTCAGTTCAGAATGTACTGTAGGTCTGCTATTTTTGAACATTTGCCTCAAATCTTTGAATATATATTCGTTTTTTAACTCAAATATTTGCTTCTGAGTGGTTTGGGGTCCTTGACATGAAATATTGAGCACCACTGATACAGAAACATGAGGTTTTTCAGAAAATTGTCACCAGACAAAAGATTTTTTTTTTATTTCGACGTCAGGCCTAAATGGGTTAACACCGTTTGACGGCCACTAATTGTTTAGTCTAGTGTTCCACCGCGTGTAAACCGCTATAGCAGACATTTGTTTAATGCATTTAATTTGCCGTTTTAAAATAATTAAAAAGAAACAGCGGATTTATCCGGGACCTGATGATAACGAGGCCGTCGCGTTATGACGACGAAACCAGGAAATCAAGTCATCATCTGGGCAGCTAGGGCTTCTGGGAAATTGAGTTCAATGTAAGTGGACGGGGGGGGTGGTTTGTTTGGACTACAATGCCTCATGGAGGCGGATCCGGTAGCGCATTGTAATGGCCGCTGCAGGTACTGATGATCAAAACATGCTGACGGACCATTTTTCAACCTGATTTTCGTCGTTGAAAGCTGCAAATATTTCAGCGTATGCTCTAAAGGCAATAAAACAATTGATTAAATAGTGGGTTTTATGGAGTCAAACTGTTAAAAAACTGTGACGTCATAAAGCGGGCACATTGCAGCGATGGCATTATACCGTCATGCCACACACACACACACACACACACACACACACACTCACACACACACACACACACACACACACACACACACAGATGTATGTCTTCACAAAATATCTCATCTGGATTCCTACAGTTATTATGATGAATATGTTTTCCGCAAGCTCAGCAGAGGAGAGGCATGAAGCTATACTCTGTAAAAAGAGGAGGTGGTGATAAGAACACCTGGTTTTATTTTATTTCAGAAGCCCTTTTTAAGGTTTTTCTGGGGCTGTTTCATCGTAAACTCCGATAGGTCTCTCTCCGTAAAGGCGACTCAAGAGGTATAGGTCGTATAGTCCCCACATCACGTTCTATATGAAATATCAGGCTGATATTTGCATTTATCCCATTTAGGCCTGATGTCGAAATTTAAAAAATGTCTTCAAAATCCTGACAGTTTTCAGAAAAAACGTATGTTTCTGTATCAGTGATGTCAAGGACCCCAAACATTTTATGTAATATGCCTCCGCCCCCCCATCTGAAAATGTGTATGTTGTTCCAGGGACCCACCCCCCAGAAGCAAAGATTTGAGTTTAAATGTTCACTACGTAATAATATACATTCAAAGATTTGAGGCACATTTTCACGGCAAAAAAAAACAATAGCAGACCAGCGTGCCACTCGGTGGCGTGCTATGAGCTTGTAGATCTGCAATTTTTCAATAGCTAAAGCACAACATAATGCTTAGTTAAAACACCAAAAGGGGTTCCCGCCCAGAATGGGTTATAGTAGAACACGGAGGATCGATGGCTCAGGACATTACCGTCTTTTCACCCATTTTACATTTCTGAGCGGTGTCTATAAACCGCTCCATTACATAGCAACGTGTGTATTAGGCATGTAACGATTCACTCAACTCACGATACGATTCGTATCACGATATGGAGGTTCACGATACGATTTTTCACGATATTAAAAAATATATATATTTTAAAGAAGAATTACAGTTTTTTAAATTTTATATAATTTATCTTCCTCCCTGAGATTTTTTATTTAACTACATTGCAAAAGAAGTAGCATTACTTTTGACAGTGCAGAAACATAATTGCCTTCCTTGATGAGCATCAACGACCATCATCACCTGGGCAGTCACACACAGCTCCCCTCTACAGTCACAGACACACACACAGCTCCCCTTCTACAGTCACAGACACACACACAGCTCCCCTTCTACAGTCACAGACACACACAGCTCCCCTCTACAGTCAGACACAGCTCCCCTCTACAGTCACAGACACACACAGCTCCCCTCTACAGTCACAAACACACACAGCTCCCCTCTACAGTCACAGACACACACAGCTCCCCTCTACAGTCACAGACACACACAGCTCCCCTCTACAGTCACAGACACACACAGCTCCCCTCTACAGTCACAGACACACACAGCTCCGCTCTACAGTCACAGACTCACACAGCTCCGCTCTACAGTCACAGACACACACAGCTCCGCTCTACAGTCACAGACACACACAGCTCCGCTCTACAGTCACAGACACACACAGCTCCGCTCTACAGTCACAGACACACACAGCTCCGCTCTACAGTCACAGACTCACACAGCTCCCCTCTACAGTCACACACACAGCTCCCCTCTACAGTCACAGACTCACACAGCTCCCCTCTACAGTCACACACACAGCTCCCCTCTACAGTCACAGACACACACAGCTCCCCTCTACAGTCACACACACAGCTCCCCTCTACAGTCACAGACACACACAGCTCCCCTCTACAGTCACAGACACACAGCTCCCCTCTACAGTCACAGACACACACAGCTCCCCTCTACAGTCACAGACTCACACAGCTCCCCTCTACAGTCACAGACAAACACAGCTCCTCTCTACAGTCAGACACACACAGCTCCCCTCTACAGTCACAGACACACACAGCTCCCCTCTACAGTCACAGACACACACAGCTCCCCTCTACAGTCACAGACACACACAGCTCCCCTCTACAGTCACAGACAAACACAGCTCCCCTCTACAGTCACAGACACACACAGCTCCCTCTACAGTCAGACACACACAGCTCCCCTCTACAGTCACAGACACACACAGCTCCCTCTACAGTCACAGACACACACAGCTCCCCTCTACAGTCACAGACACACACAGCTCCCCTCTACAGTCACAGACACACACAGCTCTCCTCTACAGTCACAGACACACACAGCTCCCCTCTACAGTCACAGACACACACAGCTCCCCTCTACAGTCACAGACACACACACAGCTCCCCTCTACAGTCACAGACACACACAGCTCCCCTCTACAGTCACAGACACACACAGCTCCCCTCTACAGTCACAGACACACACAGCTCCTCTCTACAGTCACAGACACACAGCTCCCCTCTACAGTCACAGACACACACAGCTCCCCTCTACAGTCACAGACACACACACAGCTCCCCTCTACAGTCACAGACACACACAGCTCCCCTCTACAGTCACAGACACACACAGCTCCCCTCTACAGTCACAGACACACACAGCTCCTCTCTACAGTCACAGACACACAGCTCCCCTCTACAGTCACAGACACACACAGCTCCCCTCTACAGTCACAGACACACACACAGCTCCCCTCTACAGTCACAGACACACACAGCTCCCCTCTACAGTCACAGACACACACAGCTCCCCTCTACAGTCACAGACACACACAGCTCCCCTCTACAGTCACAGACACACACAGCTCCCCTCTACAGTCACAGACACACACAGCTCCCCTCTACAGTCACAGACACACACAGCTCCCCTCTACAGTCACAGACACACACAGCTCCCCTCTACAGTGCTCTACTACTGAAAGTGACTAATTTCTCTCCAAAAGCACTTGAATATGATGGAATATGACTAAAGGTCACATTTCACATCACACACTAGCCACCAATTTATTATTATTATTATTATTATTTGTATAGATTTTTTTATTTCAATGAATCGATTCATATCGTCGGGATTAATATTGATATCGATATATCGTTATACATGCCTAGTGTATATATCTGTCCCTGTGTCTGTGAATTTACTGTTGATTAAAGTAATTCAATGCAATCAAATAATATTTGATTGCATTATATTATGACTTTTCTGTTTGGATGTATACAGTATGGGCTCTCAAGGCCAGCAAGTAGTGTTTTGCCACTCAGTGGGCATGTCCGCGTAACTTCCTGGTATGATGATGATGTCACACCAGGGGGGCAGTCAGACGGATATTTTGTGAAGCCACTAAGGAAATGAAAGTTCATATAATGGCCTGTTGTGGCGCTCTCATTGGGCTCAAAAAAACCCATGGCCCCATAGAAGTCCATGTATTTGGGCCCAACTTCACCTAGACTGTATTACCTTAATAAACATGGTCATGAATACTTTTTGCTTCCAGTCACTAGTTTAAAGTCTCATTTCTAATGTCATAATATTCTTTTTGGAAAATTATGGTCCCATTTATTAGAAAAATGACCATAAAGTCGCGCATGTTCTGAGGGGCGTGGCTACCGTTACAGTCTATGAACGGGATCCCCCACCCACTCGAGTCAAAATAAAAACCAACGAAGAAGAAGGGGGAAGTCCCGCCTCGTTGTCTGGGCCAGCCAATGGGCCAGCTGGCCTGAACTGGGCCAAAACGGATCTAGAAAGATGGCGACTTCCATTGCAAGGACTGACAGGCTTCATTTTACGTTCACGTTAGACCCGCGGAACGCTTTGTCCATATGTTTTACAGTCTATGTGTCACACACATACTGTACCCTCTATTCACGAAAATAAACAAGAGGTTTCTGCTCCGACAGCGAAAAAGTCTAAACATCAGAGATTCAGACAGAGTACCACCACCACCACCGCATATCTGACAACCCACAACCTTTGTCCATCGTGTTGTCATGGAAATGCTTCCTTTATCCACTCAACGGTGTGTGGATGATCACCTCCATGGCATGCCAAGCGCCAAGCACAGGGAATGTTATGACAAACCTCTCACTCATTAGTCAGTCTCACAATGGAGCTGTCTGTGGGAAGGAATCTGTCAAATACCTTCGTTCTTTTTTCTTTCAAGGCAAGATGTGTGTGTGTGCCTGCTTAATGATGTCACCACCAGGGCTAGTTAACCCATTTTGGACTGAGGACGATTCTACAAATGCGTTCTATTCTAATTCCTGACAGTTTTCTGTGTCAGTCGTTTTCAAAGACCCCCCAAAACTAGATGTATTTGGCCGTCGACCCCCATCTGAAAACATGTTGTTCCAGAGACCCCCTCAGAAGCAAAGATTTGAGTTAAAACTCGCTCTGAAAGAATATATATTCAAAGATTTCAGGTACATTTTCACGAATTTTCAAAAATAGCAGACGTACAAGCTCGTAGCGCGGCACTCGGTGGCGCGCTATGAGCTTGTAGATCTGCTATTTTTCAATAGCTAAAGCACGACACCAAAAAGGGTTCGCGCCCAGAATGGCTTAAAAAGGATGTCCTTTTCCAGCCTCCCCTCCCCACAAAGAACCTGAGAGACGGAGCGGATGGATTGAAGAGAAAATATCACGCCTATAAGAAAGACAGTGAGACACAGAGAGATATGATAAAAGATGTATATACTTGGTATGTACTAATCAGTGAGAAGAACTATAATAGCCTCCTCTCTCTCTGACTGCGGGAGCTGGAAACTCCCTTTCACATTGAATAAAACATTTCTCTCCTTTCTCCAAAGTCTAGCTGTGCCTCGAGTGGCACGGATGAATATTATCGAGCCTGTCCAAAGGTTTAACCCATTTTGGGCGAGAACCCCTGTTGGTTTTTATTATGTTATACTTTGGCTATTGAAAAAATAGCAGATCTACAAGCTCATAGCGCGCCACCGAGTGGCACGCTACGAGCTTGTAGGTCTGCTATTTTTTTGAAAAGTCGTGAAAATGTGCCTCAAATCTTTGAATATTATATTCTTTCAGAGTTTCTGTTTTTAACTCAAATCTTTCATTCTGAGGGGGTACCTGGAACAACATATTTTCAGATGGGGCGTTTTTTGGGTTCTTGACATGAAATATTGAGCACCACTGATATAGAAACATGAGGTTTTTCAGAAAAGAATACATTTTAAAGAGACATTTCTTTTATATTTCGATGTCAGGCCAAAAGGGTTTAAAAATGTATACACTCTCTCTTCAATGCCCTTCCTTCTCTCACTGTGTGGACTCTGATCTCCATTATCCCATTTTGAGCGGAAACCCCTTTTGGTGTTTTAAAACATTATGTTATAATTTAGCTATTGAAAAATAGCAGATCTACAAGCTCGTAGCGCGCCACCGAGTGGCCGGGAACAAAATCTTTGAATGTATATTCTTTCAGAGCGAACGTTATTTAACTCAAATATTTGCTTCTGGGAGGGGGTCCCTGCTGGAATAACATTTTCAGATGGGGGTCTGTGGCCCAATTACATATCATTTTTGGGGTCCTTGACATGAAATATTGAGACCCACTGATACAGAAACATGAGGTATTTCAGTATACTGTCTCCCGACAGTAGAAGACATTTTAGAAGAATTTCTTTTTTATGTCGACGTCAGGACCTAAACGGGTTATAGAGGAAAAGGAAAAGGCTTGCGCTGCATTAATTTTAATGTCCGAGATGAGACGATTGCAGTATGGAGAGAGAGCCGGGGGTCACACTGCATGTGGGCCCCTTTAACCCATTCAGGCCTGACGTCGAAATTAAAAAAATGTCTTTAAAATGTATTTTTCTCATCAGTGGTTCTCAATATTTCATGTCAAGGACCCCAAAAATTATATGTACCGGTAATATGCCTCCGCCCCCATCTGAAAATATGTTATTCCAGGAACCTCCCCAGAAGCAAAGATTTTAGTTAAAATGTTCACTCTGTAATAATATATATTCAAAGATTTGAGGCAACTTTTCACGATTTTTCCAAAATAGCAGACCTACAAGCCCATAGCGTGGCACTCGGTGACGCGCTATGAGCTTGTAGATCTGCTATTTTTCAATAGCTAAAGTATATAACAATGCTTAAAAACACCAAAAGGGGTTCCCGCCCAAAATGGATTAAATTCAAAGACATTTGATTGTATTATAAGTGCGGAACTTTTACTAACTTGCACTGCGTATTGAAATTTTGAAGCGGAGATTATAGGCCTTATCTGATCCAAAGTGACAATCACATTAAGGACGATCTCAAACTAAATTATGCTCATCAGTTACACGCGGTATAAGCTTTGCAAATATGATGATATGAAAAGGAATAAATCTGAGCAGACATTTAGGCCGGGGAAAAAAATGCACTTTTCCTGAACCCATGAGACCGCTCTCAAAGGGCACCTACGGACGGCTGCAAATCGAAACTGGCCCCTGTAAAATCTGAATCCCCCCCCACCGCTCCCCCCCCCCCCCCCCCTTTTCCCCTCACTGTATATGTTTCTTTTCCCTTTTTACCTCCTTTATGATGAATTCCTGTTCCGTTCTTTGACTATAATAGAAGTGTCTATTTGTACGTCTCTAAATGTTTTGATGAATTGAACATGGTGGTGGTGGACCCTCTTGTAAAACAAGTGTAATGCTTAATTGGGTCGTCCACTCACAGTTAACAGTCTTTGTATTGAGTTTGTGCTTGGAATGTACTGCAATTCTGCAAACTGTTTATATTAATATTTCAATCAATCAATCAAAAAACTCCCATCCTTCTAACCAAGTTTTTAAAATCAATCAGAGAAAGGTCAGAGAGAGAGAGAGAGAGCGCGAGAGAGAGAGAAAGAGAGAGAGACAACTAAACTCAGATTATTCCATTCACAATATCTTTCTCTCCCCTCTTCTCTCTCGGTAAGGATCAAAGCAACAGTGCTCTGATCCAACGGTCCTATAAGCAAGTCCAAACGTCTGTCCACAGATCGACCCCCACAAACCTCTAGGCAATTGTGATATAGGATGTTCACATTGTTATGTTCATCCAACCTATAAAAGAGAAAACGGCTCCAGACCACAACTTTTTATAAGTCAAAGTAAAAATCTGACATTATTTTGCACCACACACACACTTAACTTGCATATTTCACAATGATTAATTAGCTCCTAGACACGTTTCCTTTCAGACAGGCCAGATGTCAGCGTGAGGCTGGTTTAATTGGAAGCGTTTTGAGGTTTTTGACCAGTGTGCTCAGCGGTGTGCATCCAGCCGGAGATAAAAGGGAACACGTATATAAGGGTACAGAGTCCTACTCGGCTCCAGACGGAAGCAACGCGTTGGTACGAACATGATGCTATGATGTGCAAAGTACTAGTAGTACAAAGTACCACAGACTACAGACTACAGTACTACAGACTAGTGCTGCCTGGGAATCACTGAAGCTAGCTAAAACATATCATCTTTGAAGGCCCTATGGTATAGTCATACTGTATATTATTGTGCAGTTATCCAGTATTCCCCAAGAGACAGACAGCTCTCGCCCCAAGATACTGTACAAGGGTACAGAAGTCGTACTCGGCTCCAGACGGAAGCAACGCGTTCGTACGAACATGATGCTATGATGTGCAAACTACTAGTACTACAAAGTACCACAGACTACAGTACTACAGACTAGTGCTGCCTGGGATTCACTGAAGCTAGCTAAAAAAGGCCCTATGGTATAGTCATACTGTATATTATTGTGCAGTTATCCCAAGTATTCCCCAAGAGCCAGACAGCTCTCGCCCCAAGAGACAAACTGTAGATTCACACGGGCGTTCAATTCCAGAGCCAGAAAAAAGCAAGTAAACATGTTTCATTAATTGCCACCCAGTCATTGGGCCCCGACAGCAATAGTACAAGAGCTTGAATCACATTAGTGAGTACAGTATGCACAGTGCATACAGCATACAACATAATGCACACAGCGTACAACATAATGCACACAGCGTACAACATAAGCAGCATCAGCAGCTAGAGATGCTCCGATAAATCGGCCAGCGATTGATCGGTGATCGGCCATATTATCGGCTGATATTCACTCTGATCGGTGATCGGCATTTACCCTATTTGTGATCGGCAATTTAACCTATCTGGAGAAACTATGATCTTTTACACCATTTAAGTGGTATAAATGTCCATCAGATATATTTAGTGTAACATAATTTTGCATTTTTGTGACAGGCCTATAAACCTTCTCCCCTTCCTCCCCACACACACACAGGAACAGTTTTGACATATAATCATTTTGGAAATACCATACCGGTATTCAAATTTGCAACATTTCACCAGACAAGTATCGGTATCGGTCCCCAGAAACCTGTGGATTTAAGAAGAAAAGAAGAAAAAAGAGAAAAGGTTCGTACCTTGAGCCGTCTTCTACTTGACTCCAGTAGCTGTGTAACTGCATGGTCAGGTCAGGGTGAAACGTTGGAACCCAAGGATAGATCATCTGCCCAGGCTCTGGTTCATCCCTGGATGAGGATGAGACCTCCAGCAGCATCTCCCCTCCGAACATCTGGATAGAAAGACAGACAGACAGACAGACAGACAGACAGACAGACAGACAGACAGACATGTAAAATGTACGTCCTTTAACGACAACTCACGATCCAGCTGACCATACAGTAACTGAAGGCTCTCTGTATGCCGTGCAGTGTGCACTGGATTTCTATAGTTTCAGCCACTCTCAGAGGCTATACCCTTTCTTGGCATAATGTGTGCATGGCTCAATCAGTTATGGGGTAGGTGTCTATACTTTATTTATCACCAATATGCCTTTTATATATTTTTTAAATAAAGAGCAGGCAGACAGGCGCTCTAATGAGTAGAAGCCCACAGGGGGGGTCATTGATCAATGCTTCTATGAAATCTAAACTGCTGCACGCCACATATAGTCACGCAACTGGAGGAATCTTAAAGAAGATACGGAAAGGTACATATAGCGACCTATAGCCACAACATACACACTACACAGCCTGGTATGCTTATCCTGTATCCTGTCACAATGTACATAACCTAGGCTAGTATAGGCTACTGCAAGGGTGCCCACACTTTTTGGACTTGAGAGCTACTTTCAAAACAAACAGCTCAACAAGATCTACCCACCAAACAAAAACTATTAAACCATTGCTGAAAATAGTTTAAATATGTATACTATAGGCGGCTTTGGAATTCCGGAGCTGGCGTTATACATATAAGACAAATGCACTTGGAATGCGAAATAGAATAGGTAGGGGTTTGTTTTATTAATTTGTAATGCTACCAATGTTTTTGTACACAACAACACTCTTGACAACAAAATAGGCCTATTGCATTGTGGGTTTGAGCTGACCCTTTTGATGTCAATCAATCAAAGAGGACAATTCAAGCTTTCCCTACAGCTGCAATGTTTGGTGAGTTTAACGTTGTTTAATTAATACAAGCAGATCGCAAAAGCACATTGGATGAGTGGGGAGTAAATGGAGGGTATTGCATTTTGCATTTTTGTGACAGGCCTATAAACCTTCTCCCCTTCCTCCCCACACACACAGGAACAGTTTTGACGTGGGTTTTGACATATAATCATTTTGGAAATATTTAAAATTTGCAACATTTCACAAGACCAGTATCGGTCCCAAAGAAACCTGATGGGAGCATCCCCATCAGCAGCAATAAAATAAACAAAATAAATGGTTCGTACCTTGAGCCGTCTTTCGATCTGGTCACTCTCTGGTTCATCCCTGGATGAGGATGAGACCTCCAGCAGCATCTCCCCTCCATACATCTGGATAGACAGACAGACAGACAGACAGACAGACATGTAAAATGTACGTCCTTTAACGACAACTCACGACCTACCATTGCTACCAACAATAGCCACAACATACACACTACACAGCCTAGTATGGTTATGCTGTATCCTGTCACAATGTACATAACCTAGGCTAGTATAGGCTACTGCAACTGCTGGGATAAAATTGACCTTTTAAGCAGTTACCATTACGTATAAGAGCTGTGCTCAAGCAAGGTCACAGAGAGACAGAAAGATTTCTAGACTGTCTGAAAAAGTAGAGACACGACAGAATTCTCCAGGGGGGGGGGGGGTTGCACCACTCAGTTCACATTTTTTTGAAACAAACGCTTTGCAGATTGAAAGAGGACAATTCAAGCTTTCCCTACAGCTGCAATGTTGGTGACGTTGACTTATTTTCATATTTCCTTATAATTTGGAAACTAAAAGCCTGAATTTGGGGGAATTAATCATTGACATAATGTATATCTTTAAATGTCGAACAGCTCGTACAGTCTAGACTCTTATATTTTTCTGGACATCAGTCATTTCTTTCTTGGAAATGAGTGACGCATGGCCACGTCCCTATAATTTGAATTGAACCCATTCTGGGCGGGAACCCCTTTTGGTGTTTTAACTAAGCATTATGTTGTGCTTTAGCTATTGAAAAATAGCAGATCTACAAGCTCATAGCGTGCCACCGAGCTACGAGCTTGTAGGTCTGCTATTTTGGAAAAATCGTGAAAGGCCTAATTTGAATTTAAGGTAGTTGGCACAATCCTATATACAGTACATATAGCCCCAATAAACTGCAACAGAACAACATCCTGAATCTAATGAGTAGGCCTATAGGCTACACTGCATCATAACGCAGACAGGGACATGCAGGCATTCAAAAAACAGAGAAGTAGCTGTCTTCTTCTTGACTTGTTTGCAGAAAGGTTCTATCAGCAGCAATAAAAGAAAATAAAAGAAATGGTTCGTACCTTGAGCCGCCATCTTCTACTGGACTTCAGTAGCTGAGTAACTGCATGGTCAGGTCAGGGTGAAACGTTGGAACCCAAGGATAGATCATCTGCCCACTCTCTGGTTCATCCCTGGATGAGGATGAGACCTCCAGCAGCATCTCCCCTCCGAACATCTGGATAGAAAGACAGACAGACATGTAAAATGTACGTCCTACAACTCACTACCTATGACTATTGACTCCCCACTCCAAACACGGTGGATTTTTATGAAACAAACGCTATATGCAGATTAGATTGAAAGAGGACAATTCAAGCTTTCCCTATACAGCTGCAATGTTGGTGAGTTTTAGTTTAATATACAAGCAGATCGCAAAAGCACATTGGATGAGTGGGGAGTCAATGGAGGGTATCGAAACTCTAGATTCATCCCATTATTAAAAACATTCTAGAGTTGCAAATTGCGGTTAAGTAGGGCTAAACATGTTTCTCTTCAAGACAGACAGACACACTTATTGTCTCCTCACTATCTGGTGGCATTTGAAACATTGTCACCTTGCTAAAAAATAATGGCCTAAATCAGCCCTTGACATATTACCTTTGGCATAGGCCATTATTTTAGCAAAGTGACAACATTAAAACAAGAGTGAGAGTCACTGAGACAATAAAAGGTGCTTTTGAGTATGAGGTTAATTCATACAAGGATATTTAATGCTGTGCCACTCCGCCAAAACATTGTGTTATTTGTGTAGGCCCCTGTATTTATTTAGGCGGCAAATCTAGGTTTGCGTCAGCAATGAGCATTAAACACAAGTTAGCTCAATATACAACATACCCTTAACCCTTCACACACATACAGTGCTTTACCCCGACTAGTTTTGACAAGTGAAATAATGTCACGACTCACAAATGTCTGTTAATATAATATATTGGACTTTTAGAGAATAAAAGGTGCTTTTGACTCGAGTATGAGGTTTCATACAAGGATATATAATGCTGTGCGGCCCGCCAAAACATTGTGTTATTTTATTTGTGTAGGCCCCTGTATTTATTTAGGCGGCAAATATAGGTTTGCGTCAACAATGAGCATTAAACACAAGTTACACAACATACCCTTCACAGTTCACACACAACAGTGCTTAATTACCCCGAATAGTTTTGACAAGTGAAATAATGACTCACAAATGTCTGTAAATATAACTCACCTGAGAGGATAAAAGGTGCTTTTGACTCGAGTATGAGGTTTCATAGAAGGATATTTAATGCTGTGCGGCCCGCCAAAACATTGTGTTGTGTATGTATTTATTTAGGCGGCAAATGTGGGGTTTCGTCAGCAATGAGCATTAAACACAAGTTAGCTCAATACAACATAGCCTTCACACACAACAGTGCTTTACACCGACTAGTTTTGACCATAGACGGTAAAAAAAAAATAGGTTTTAACACGTAAAATAATGTCACGACTCACAAATGTCTGTTAATATAACTCACCTGTTGGAGAATGACGCAGTTTGAAAACAGCCTTGCGGTGTTTGTGTCATGGACGATAAAATAATAACCAATTAAACTCTCTTTCTAATCTCAAAATAACTATTTTCTTTCTGTTTTTTAGCAGCTTTCAACTCGCAGACACCACTGGCACCTCTATACTGGACTTCCATGAAGTGTGACTTACATTATAAGGTAATTAAAGTATTGAAGTAAAAAGAGCGTGTGTGTTTGTTTGTTTGTGTCTCTGTCGTCTGTCCAGCGTCGGCTGCGGGCTGCTCAGCAGGCAGGTGTGTGAATTTACCGGTTGCCAGATCTCGCGTGAGAAATAAGTATAGGTCTATGAAAACAAGCCCAAAGCTACTATAGGCCACAAATAAAGTAAAACGTTCCTCTCGGGTTGGACAAAATTGGATTGTTTTGTTTCTCAACTTATTCTGACAGGACATTAGGTCTACTAGCCAGGATTTAAAAAAATCTAGGCCTACTTAGCATTGGTATTCGGCATATAACAACATTAGGAACTTTACAGACAAATAGGTTGCTTATAATAAGCGGACATGGCAACAATGGTGAGGACGCTAAAGTGCCCTTTATAGGCTACCGTAGACTGTCAGTGGTGGAAAGTACTTTGGAAAGTACTTTGACTTAAGTACGATTTTGAGGTATTTGTACTTTACTTGAGTATTTCCAATTTCCAGTACTTTTACTTCTTACTCCACTACATCTCAAGGCCAAAAGTTGTACTTTTACTCCACTACAATTACTTGAACATTTTAGTTACTATAGTTACTTTGGTGATTTAAAAAAACATAAAACATAAAACATGCATTAATCACTTCAACGCTATACATTTTGGCAATTTCAAAATGCACCGCATTGTGAGCTTATAGATCGGCTATTTTCAATAGATTTGGTACTAGATTGGTACTTTTACTTAAGTAAACACTTGCTTTCAATGCTTTGGCAATGTAAACGTATATGTTTTCTCATGCCAATAAAGCTCCTTTGAATTGGATTGAATTGAATACCAATAAAATAACCTGGATAGCAAGCCTATATAAATCGCTTGCAATTACAATTACCACAGGAAGTGACAGGCTTCAGCGAACGGAAGGACAGAGTGCCAAATGTATAGTTCAAGGTTCAAGTTCAAGGTTTCTTGATTTTGTCAATCAATCAATCAATCATACCTAGTGCAAAAGAGGGGAAGAACATCACCTCATCACCTTCGACCCCTGCCCTGTCTGCCCTCTGCAAGGACTCTGTTGAGGAGTGTGATTGACAGAGGGACAAAGGAATGCTTGTACTGTACCTATTATATTTGCACGCATGGACCTCATACCTCCTATACCTGATGGCATTAGGCGTACGTACCTTTCTGTATCTTCTGTAAGATTCCTCCAGACTATGTGGCGTGCAGCAGTTTGGATTTCATAGAAGCATTGAGCAATGACCTCCCTGTGGGCTTCTACTCATTAGAGCGCCTGCCTGCCTGCTCTTTATTTAAAAAATAAATAAAAGGCATATTGGTGATAATAAAATAAAGTATAGACACCTACCCCATAACTGATTGAGCCACACATACGCCAAGAAAGGGTAAATCAGAGAAATGTCAAAGAGCTACAGTACTTGCATTGCTTTCTTTTTGTCTTGAGATGTCATCTATTTTCCAAATTGCACAAATTGACGCAATGATGATGTTATATAAATCTAACAGCATCTGCACTCTATCTCTCTCTCTATCTCTCTCTCTCTCTCTCTCTCTCTCTCTTTTCCTGTTTAAACTTTTCAAATTCATCTTGAGCAAATAAAAGACCAGCTTTCTGAAAAGCCACGTGTTTTGGGTCGTTATTATTGTATTGAATGTCGGGGTCACACAGTCACACTGTCTCGCATTCCTCCCCCTCCTCTTAACCCGTCTCCTTCTGACATTTTCTCTCTTCCTTCCTACCCTGATTGGGTCTTTATTTTCCCTGCTATTATAGGCTCTCTGTATATATGCTACAGAGAGAGAGCCTTCAGTTATTATGGACTGGTCAGCTGGATTTTGGAAGCCCCAGGGATACCGATTGTATCACCTGCATGCACTCTTTTGAAAATAGTTTTTTCTGTATGTGCGCGTGCGCGTGCGTGTGTGTGTGTGTGTGTGTGTGTGTGTGTGCGTGCATACTGCATGCGTGCGTGCGTGCGTGCGTGCTATAGAGAGACCTACAGTACAGTTAATACGGTAGTACCAAGAGGTTGTTGCTGGTCAGCCAATTACCGGTATGTGAGAGTCTGCCACAGCAGCCAGCCAGCCACCCTCACACATTATATCATCACAACGGAGAGCCTTCAACAGAAGCCACTGTACTGTGTGCCACACAGGACTATTCAGCCTCCACTGAACATCAATCATTGTCACCCCAGTCTTTTGGGCCCCGGCCGTCCCTCCCTTCCTTGCAATAATAATGAATCGTCCCTTATAATTTGGAAACTATAAAAGCCTGAATTTGGGGGGATTATTAATCATTGACATTATAATGTATTATCTTACAATGTCGAACAGCTCGTACGGTCTAGACTCTTATATTTTTCTGGACATCCGTCATTTCTCTTTCTTGGAAATGAGTGACGCATGGCCACGTCCCTATAATTTGAATTTAACCCATTCTGGGGTGGGAACCCCTTTTGGTGTTTTAACTAAGCATTATGTTATACTTTAGCTATTGAAAAATAGCAGATCTACAAGCTCATAGCGTGCCACCGAGTGGCTCGCTACGAGCTTGTAGGTCTGCTATTTTTGAAAAATCGTGAAAGGCCTAATTTGAATTTAAGGTAGTTGGCACAATCCTATATACAGTACATATAGCCCCAATAAACTGCAACAGAACAACATCCTGAATCTAATGAGTAGGCCTATACACTGCATCATAACGCAGACATGCAGGCATTCAAAGAACTACAAGTAGCCGTCTTCTTCTTGACTTGTTTGCAGAAAGGTTCCCTTGATCAAGACAGTAACGTCATGCTCCACTTTCCGCAGCAAACGAGTCAATTTCATTTGACGTCAAGAATCTGTCTTGAATCTCAGGCTGTGTTCACTAGTCTGACTGACTGTCAGTCAGTCACCCACTCACTCATCCAGCGCTCAGTCAATACATTGCAAAATCAATAGTTCGCTGTAAGGAATGATTGTTTGTGCTTCAAATGAGTGCTTTGAAGCACACTAGACAGGCTCTAATTCCACAACTCCAAACGTCTGTCTGGCTGTTGGATGGATCATCCCTTCAGTGAAGTTGTCTCGCAGGAGGAGCTACGGTACCTATAGCTAGTGTTATACAGCACCTTATGATATCAAATAAGGTTATTCGGACCAAATAGAGTCTGTAACTGCCATTTTCCAGTCTCCTTTGCAGTTACTTCACAGGTATGGGAGTGATCCTACGCAGTACACACACACACACACACACACACACACACAGAACATTGCAACAGATGGATGTCCAGTCTTTGATCCAGTTTGAGTGTTATTTATTTATCAGAAGTCAAAGTGAGCAGTTGAAATGTTGGACATGAACATACCAGTGATGTTATTAGTAGATGTTACAGGTTTGTCTCTCTCTGTTCTTCTGCTGCTGCTGTGCTGGTGCTACTGGTAAGAACGGTTTGCTCCCTGGTTCCCTGTGTCTAGTGATCTGAATCACTGCACCTGAGTGACCTCTAAATACACACCCAGTGCTGCCAAATCCAATGCCTGCCACCAAGTGTTCAAAAAGAATATGCCAACCCAACCAATAATATAGCACCATCATAATGGCTCCTGGCTACAGAGTCAGTGTGCTGCTGCTATTGTAACAATGTTTATGGTCTGTCTGTCTGTCTGTCTGTCTGTCTGTCTGTCTGTCTTTTCTGTCTGTCTGTCTGTCTGTCTGTCTGTCTGTCTGTCTGTCTGTCTGTCTCTCTGTCTGTCTGTCTGTCTGTCTTTTCTGTCTGTCTCTCTGTCTGTCTGTCTGTCTTTTCAGTGCAGCCTGGCACATTTCCGTTGCTCACTTTGAGGGGGGAAAAAAGAGAGGTTTGAGTGACCGCGTGTGTTCGCTGTTGCTGTCAATCACTGTCAGATCATCTGCAGTGCCAGTCAGGATATTACAGGCATGCAGGAAGGAGGGTTATGACCAGATGCTACTCTGAAAAGTAAACAACAACAAGGTAAGCCTATTTATAGTAAACATCTATCCAACTGGGAAGAAGACTTTCACATCTGTCTATCAACAGTCAGCCAGATGAACAAATCGTATAATACCGTATTTTTGTCTGTTGGGACACAAACACAATCATTTTAAAAAGATTACTTTTCATTTAATATTATTCTACATCGTCTACATTATTATACATCGTCTCTGTCGGTTGGAAACCTCATATCTCTAAAACTGTAACGTTGGGCCATGCGGTGAGTTTGTAGCATCTTGCTTTTTTTTTTTTTTATGTTTGGAAATCTTGATTTAAAAAACAAAAACAAATCTTCTCTTCAATTAATGGGGGTCCGTGGCCAAAATATTAATGTAGGGATGAAAACGTTTGAGAACCACGTACACAATTATTTTTGTTTTTTGTATGTTGTATTATTTTTTGACTGACCACAAACC
This sequence comes from Protomyctophum bolini, assembly GCF_963924005.1. Classification (NCBI taxonomy): domain Eukaryota; kingdom Metazoa; phylum Chordata; class Actinopteri; order Myctophiformes; family Myctophidae; genus Protomyctophum; species Protomyctophum bolini. The sequence goes on along the minus strand of NC_137877.1, from coordinate 3,595,302 downwards.
ACAAACCAGTATAAAGAACTAAGAACTGGAGTGTGTTTTTTTCCCTGGTTTCAGGCAGCAGTGTTCTAAATCCACAGCTGTCTTGTTGTCGATTTAAGTTAAATGAGATTTAAGCTAAATGAGTTTTATTTATTGATTTATTATCAGGGTGATAGTAGGCTGTAATTAAGGCTCATGACTTTGTGAATGTCTTGGTGTGGTTCTGAAATTCAGCTCATGTCTCCACCGAGTTTTCTTTTTATACATTACAGATTGAAGCTGCAGTAAAAGTACCTTTTTATTGATATGTTTTGGCTTTTATTGTTGTGAAGCACTTTGTGACTGATGTCTGTGAAATGCGCTCTATAAATACAATGTACTTAGGCCTACTTACTTACTTACATTTTAATCATTCTTCCTTGAGTCCAAAAACAATTACTTCAGTTTTATTTGCCCCCATTAAAGGCAAGGCAAGTATTTTAAAAGAACGCCGACACATCCAATCGTTTTGTTGTTCAATGTACTCAGTGCTTGTATTGGACATTGGATATTGCATAGGACTCCCCCCTCTCCCTCTCTCTCTCTCTCTCATTAGCAGGCAAAAGTGCAGCACTATCTCTCTCTCTGTTTCTGGCACAACAGCGCCCCTACTGGTACTAGTCATACTGGTGCCACATACATAGGTAGGTGAACCAACACATAGGTGAACACGGTCGGACATTGCTGTTCCTTGGAGTGGAGTGGTTGCACCACACTTTGTTTTTGACAGGCAGGCAGGCCAATAGGCGGCAGGCCACCATTCTGCCATCATGATAATTCCACTGTACCTGCATATCAGTGAGTGACAGATAAACCCTCTTCTATCTTCAATCCTTTTGCCAGCATCATTCTTGTGAGAGCAACAAAGGGTTGTGTAGTTGTCTGTTGGTTTGTATCATTTAGGTTGTTCTGTAAAAGTGGTGGTATTAGGGCTTGTTTGTTTGTGTGTGCCTCGACGGAGCGGGCGGTAGAGTTTCTGCTATGGAAAAATGTAGCAAATCTTTGAATAGATATGTTTTTAAAGTGAACATTTTTAACTCCAATCTTTGCTTCTGGGGCTGCCTGAGTGGATGCCACTGAAGACCTTATAACAAGTCTCAGTACGTGCTGTGCAATAAGTGCGGCCAGAATTCTGACTGGAAGACATCAAAGCAGTTTGTTTATGTTTTGTGTGGCTGATCGAGCAGTTGTTTAGTGGCGGCTGAATAAGTTCTCTCGTGGGAAACACTAAAAGTCAATTCTATCCTAAGAAGCTTCTATCCTATAAAAAAACCAGCTTCTTTCAAAGATTTTTGCTTTAAAATAGAATAGCGTGGGCCTGCATGCTGTATTGTTCATTAGTGATGGTTTCTTAGATTATTCATTTGCCTGATGACAGCATGAACACATTTCAGGCCCTGCGGAGAGAAACTTGAGAGAAGGGAGCCGATCCGCTGACAAGCTGTATAGCCCATTCTCGGCGGTAACCCCTTTTGGTGTTAGCACTATATTGAAAAATAGCAGACCTACAAGCTCAAAGTGCGCCACTCGGTGGCGCGCTATGAGCTTGTAGATCTTGTAGAGCTTGTAGATCTTTTTTTTTGAAAAATCGAAGAACGAACGACTGACATCGAAACATAGCTTTTTCAGAAAACTGTCAGGATGTAAGAAGACATTTTTAGAATCTGATCCCAGGTCAGAATGGGATAGAGTAGAAGATCTGAGGCCATACAATTTTGATGAAGCCCAACATGCATGCATGGGCGAAACATTGTTCACTTTTGGTTGAAATAATAAAAGTACAGGAGAGCAGCCTATCGTGTACGAACGAACATTGCCTTTTTCTATGACATGCAATTTTAAACATTATTTTTGAAAGCCATTTTGGCAGAATATCAATAAGGCAGCAGGAGGAAGATTTAAAAATAATGATATCCAGAGCGATCCCGACTATAACCTTTGGGTCCGTAGGCAGCCGGCTCGCGTAGCCAGACGACAGGAGACCTGTGGCCGCCAATGCAGATCCTTTTAGGGCTAGAAGTTAGAACTGTGTTATATTAAGACATACTAGTACATTACATTAAAAGTATAAGTGCCCACATAAAAACAACATTTTGACAATACTGTACACTTTTTTCTTTAAAAAAAAAACATCTTTAGAATACCTTAGAAATTCACGGCACTCCATCTTTAACACTCTTTCCCGATAGAAATAGTGCGACCTTTTGAGTGACGGCAGCTGCATCCAGCGGTGAAGTGCTCCTTTTAAAGAAGGATTGATCAGAGTGAGAGCAACAACATCAGTCACCACACGTACTGTCAGAAAATGTTCAGACCCTGACCCTGTTCCAACTCTGTCAGGAACACAACACAGTTCTTTAGTCCCTTTTGTAAGTAAACCTTGCCGATGCCGAGCCATGAGGCCCACAGGGCAGGAGTGTCTCAGGGACTTAAGTTACTCCCAATCCAACCCCTGATTCTGAGTGCCAAGCAGGGAGGCATTTAGAGTCCCACTTCTCCCCTTTCCTTCTTCTCTAGCTATTTGCAAACTAATACAAGTATTTAATCAATCAACCTCCCAATCTTAAGAGTGTACCATAACCTCTACACTGAGCTGTTCATTATAGGTTAATCAGTTCAGCAAAGCCATCAGAAATGGTCTCACAAGGAAGACTATTCTTTTGTCAACGTTATAGTCGTGTGTTTTGTGAAAAGCAGTCATCAGGATACAAAACACAATATACACAATACCAACAGATCACACAACACATTGACAATACTTGGAAAAATAAACAAAAGGCTACCATTCACCAAATATCAAATATATCCGACAGGCAAGTTCACAAGTTTGCGTTGTTGAGCCATTTTACTATTCTTACTATTGCAATTTATTTTGGGTCACACCCCGTTTTAGCTTAGATTGACTTAGCCCTAAAACATGACTGCCATGATGTTTATCATGACGGTCATGACGTAACTGCACCCTGTTTTTGGAGCTCGCTACATTTACAACGTTTCCGTATATATAAACATTCGGAATTCAAATATAAAGTACTCACAATTTGTCCCACGGGTGTTAGTTAGTTGCAGCTCCAACGATTAGAATTTCTGCATCCCGCGTTGTTTAATAAAAAGCATTTTTGTCCGAGCGCCCCGGCTTCTTTTTTCAAACGGGGTTCGTTTGGGAAATCCACAGTTGCACACCGGGAGCGCACTCGCCTATTAGTCTGTATTGGCAGGGCGGTCAGCATGCCTATATCGAACACACCGAGTGCCACCCTCCTCCCGACCGATAGGGGCGCGTAGTTGAAAGCCAATGGCAAAATAACAGCTCTGATAAAAATGCTTTTTATTAAACAACGCGGGATGCAGAAATTCTAATCGCTGGAGCTGCAACTAACTAACACCCGTGGGACAAATTGTGAGTACTTTATATTTGAATTTCCGAATGTTTATATATACGGAAACGTTGTAAATGTAGCGAGCGCCAAAAACAGGGTGCAGTTACTTCATGACTCTCGTATGAATACGAGAGTCATGAACCATGGCTAAGATTGACTGGCCTATTTGTAATGTATCCATTTAGCAGACAGTCTTTCTCAGAGCCATGTACAATAATTAACTCTAACGTCTAAAGCTCTTTCCAGGCGGGGGCAGAGGTGGTGGTGGCTCTCTTTCAAGGTTTTGTGGCGCTCCGTCGTGTCAGGTTTTCTTCTCCTGAGCATCAAAGGCCTTTTCCTACTCCGTCAGCAGAGGATATATATATACGTTTAATTTAAACGGGGGTTGCAGTGGAATAAAGTGGATCATATAATTATCAAAAGGAGCTCTGTGTCTGCCTTGCTCAAGGACACTTTGGCCCAATCCCAATCCACTCCCTTGCTGACTCAATGAGCCCTCACTGACTTTAGCTGCGCGTTCATGTGAAGTCTGTGAGGGCTTGAGGGATGTCCCATTTGAAATGGGTAAGTCAGTGAGGGCTCAGCCCCGCCCCTTTATGTGCCCTTTGCCAAAGTCAGCGTCGATGCTGACTTTGGCAAATAAATTACCCACAGTTCATAGCGTTACCAGGGGAATGAGGGGGATCATCCGAACGTCAATCATTTAAGTATGCAAATTAGTTATGTATCGCGGTTAGAATGTCAACAAACACAATAGTGCTTTCTCACTGTTCTCAAAGGGAGACAGAATGGAAGGATAGGCTATATATTTAATAACAATAATAATATGGGAACATGATGAGAAATGACTAATGAGCAAAGTAAAAGAATAATTGGAAATGCAATTTATAATGATTATTATAATATAAATATTACAACCCCTATCACACAGGAAAGTGTATTTACGAAACTAATAATAAAACGATCAGCTTAAATACTAAAATAGACATAGGCATGTAGGCACTAGCTGTGAATAAGGACAGTTTTTATAAAGTGAAATTTTCATGCGGCGTAACCGTCTTTAAATAAATGATATTAGAAGTGCCGATGTGAGAATGCATTGGGTTTTCATTTCCTGGGCCACTCGTTTTTCTGAAAGGGGGCGGGACTGCGGCGCTCTATAGTATGATGAAATGATGAAAAACTGCGTGCTATAGTATGCCGTACGATATGGGCTATAGCCCACGGTCCAAAATGATGAGAAACGAGGATAACTTTTTTTTTCAAAATTTCAAAAAACATGGGCTATAATAAGTGATGACACATCAAATGCATAGCAAATAGTCCTCAAGGATCACGAGAAGCTAAGAACCATAACATCATGTCTAACAGTAATATCTGTAAGATGAAACAGCGTCCATATACTGTATGAAATAATCCATATAGACCTGCGTAGAACTCACTATATGTCATTAGATATTCAGCAGAGTCTGCTGAGTCAGGGATAGCCCCAATAACAATAACTCAGAAACCATTACAATCTTTGTTTAACCCATTCTGACCTGAGATCAGATTCATACGAGGTTTCCACGGGACACACACTGGTCTGATGAACCCATTCTGACCTGAGATCAGATTCTAAAAATGTCAGTCGTTCTTCAAATTTTTCAAAAATAGCAGACCTACAAGCTCGTATCGCGCCACTCGGTGGCGCGATATGAGCTTGTAGATCTGCTATTTTTCAATAGCTAAAGCATAACATGATGCCAACACCAAAATGGGTGCCCGGTCAGAATGGGTTAACAAAGCACGTGGGTGTGTTTGCGTGTGTGTGTGTGTGTGTGTGTGTGTGTGTGTGTGTGTGTGTGTGTGTGCGTGGTATACAGTAGTTCAGCTTGGGACCTACTGTGTGGTGTGGTGCTATTGATTTGAACTGTATATTTTGAACACTATGCCAGGGGAGATGTGTGGAGAGCAATTATTCTCCATTTCACACTGCGGCTTTGGTCAGTAAACATGACTCGGCCTGCAATGCAGACCTCAACTGAATAATGCCGTCAGATGAGCAGCTGAGACAGGGCAAGAGTTCCTCGGAATGAAAAGGAGAGGCGCTTGAAAATAATAACTACCGGGATTCTTCCAACAGAGAAGACACTATAGCCTATATATAACTGTACAGACCGTGCCTCAATGTGCTGAGCACAAATGGCACACTGTTTTTGTTTTCTGCAAATTGCCACTGATTTCTGTACGCTTTGCATCTCAAGTAGCTCACATGCGAGCTCGACGGTCAGTTTTGTGAGTACATGCTGTGTGATCGTTGCTGCTGCGTTCATAGAAAAAAAGCATCTTTTTGCTAGATAAATGTTTACACAGCGCTCTCCAAAGGATGGAGATGAAGATGAAACAACTTTGTCTTTGGCAGTGGCACCACCCGGAAGGCCTTGTTTTAACCTAGAAACCTATACCGTCTCGAAATAGTGTAGCCTCCAAACCTGAATTTTGTATTGCACACACAACTCTAACCCTAATAGTAGTGTGGCAGGGGAGAGGCTCCACCAGCACCCGTAGAACACTGTTTTGTAACTTGTTTTTCTATTTTTTAGGACCGCAATAGTGTCTTATTAAGCTTTATTCTTGTTGCCCAGGCCAACTAATGTCCCATGGGGTTTATTTTTTAACGCTATCGACTGTCGGACACCTATATCCCCAACCCGAAACATAAAATGGAGATGCAGAAAATACCATAACTCTTGAAGTAAACAACCTACAGTAAAAGGCTACTTTGATGCTTAGTATGAGGTATAAAAAGTACAGCAGCCTTGTCTTCCTAAAAACAGAAAGATTGGGTATTGGGAAAGACTGACATTATGTATCTTTCAGGACCGTTCACTGCTTTGTCTCAACCATTACTCTCATCCACTGCGGTAGATATTTTGACATTCCGTTTAAAAAAATATATATATATATATATATATATATGTTGCCATTACTGATGGAGCAGCCATAAACTGCACAGGTTCATCCCGATGTTCTGGGCATCTTTGTAATGTTAGTGTTAGTAAAAAGCAGGTAAAAGAGTAACGTTTGAAGCAGTAACTTTTCCATTCACTGTAGTAGAAGCTTGGTGCGGGGAAACCGCAGATGTGTCGTCTCCGCCTACAGGAAATATGTAGGCCGCGACCATGAGACCCGCTACGGAATGGGTCTATATAGAGACTATAGGATTACTGCATGTTGTTTGTGAGGGTAGCCTACTGTATACATACGCTAAACTCCACACAGAAAGGCTCTTTCAATTCTTAAACCTTTTTTAAATCTTGTATAACTCAAATCTGTTCTTCTGGTGGTTCCTGGAACAAAGTATTTAGAGATGGGGACATGCAGGCATCCATCCATGGCCAAATAGCCTAAATAGGCCTACAGATTGGTGGGTCCTTGACATGAAAGAAGTTTCACCACTGCGATATATAGCGACATACGCTTTTACGAAAACTCTCAGGATTTAGAAGACATTTTGTGTCGAATCGGCTCCAGGTCTGAATGGGTTATCCTGCTACCCTAATAGACAGGGGGCACATGAGCACATGGCCGTTCATTCGTGCTCTATCTCCGACCAAACCACACTTCCACCACACATCTATGCAAAATAAAACCTGCACACTCCCACAAAACATTGCATTCGCCAAAAATGTCTTATTTACTGTTTAAATATTACTTTTCTGACCTAATAGACAGGGGGTACATGAGCACATGGCCGTTCATTCGTGCTCATTCGAAATTCTAGTTATTATTATTTTAACTGGAACCTGGGCAAATCTGACCAATGTGATCCTGTAGTTTAAACTGTGGAAGCCAAATCCATGAGTGTGCTTATCAATGTGTCAGTCATTCAGCCAGTCAGCCATTAAAAATCAAAATGTGCGACGCCAAGTCTTTTTCCCAGCTTTAACCCATTCTGACCGGGAACCCATTGTGGTGTTAGCACTATGTTATGATTTACCTATTGAAAAATAGCAGATCTACAAGCTCATAGCGCGCCACCGAGTGGCGCGCTACGAGCTTGTAGGTCTGCTATTTTTGAAAAATCGAAGAGCGACTTGACATACAGAAGACATTTTTTTTAATCTGATCTCAGGTCAGAACGGAAAACTGTCAGGATGTATATAGAAGACATTTTTTTAATCTGATCTCAGGTCAGAATGGGTTAAAAAGTATTCTAGTCTGTTCAAGGCTTATATACGACATGCAAGCGGCTGACATTATTATAGTATATAGCAAGAAAAATGGCTTAGTTAGCTGTCATTTCCCCCAAACCATCTCACAAAACTGCCAAGGCAGCAGTAGAAGAATTCTAAGAGTGACCATCAGCTGCAATATATATATATGCTCTTGAGGGTGGAGAGAAAATAATTGAGGGGATAAAAAAAATGTGTGGCGCGCGGCGGGGCGCGGGTCAAGGGATCCACCATGAAGCCACCGCAAGGACTTCAATAACAGCGGTATCTTCTTCCCCCCCTTCCTATAACCCATTCTGACCTGAGATCAGATTCATACGAGGTTTCCACTGCATGGATACACACTGGGTCTGATTAACCCATTCTGACCTGAGATCAGATTCTAAAGATGTCAGTCGTTCTTCGATTTTTTCAAAAATAGCAGACCTACAAGCTTATAGATCTGCTATTTTTCAATAGCTAAAGTATGACATTATGCTAACATCAAAATGGGTTCCCGTTCAGAATGGGATAAAAGTCCTTCTGGGCTGGGCTTCACGGTCCAGACCTCGCCACCAGCCAGGTGTGCGTAATGGCCTGTGCAGAGCCAGAGTCTATAGGGGTTTTAACCCATTCTGGGCGGGAACGAACCCCTGTTGGTGTTGGTTCAAGCATTATGTTATGCTTTAGCTATTGAAAAATAGCAGATCTACAAGCTCATACTAGCGCACTATGAGCTTTATATGTCTGCTATTTTTGAAAAATCGTTAAAATGTGCCGCAAATCAATGAAAATATATTTCATTTTTAACTAACATATTTGCTTCTGGGTGGGGGGTCCCTGGAACTACATATTTTGAGATGGGGGGGTTCGACGTGGCCCAATAGAGATAATTCTGGGGGTCCGACCTTGACAGGAAAAAGGTTGAGCAGCCACTGACATAGAAACATAGGTTTTTCAGATTTTTTTTAGGATTTAGAAGCCTTTTCTTTTTTAAATCGACCTCAGTCTAAAATGGGTTAAGTCGCTCTCTCGCCCTGAGTCAACATGGTGGCCTGGGGGCTCATCACACCAAACAACCATTACATTCTCCCAGTCCCAGTCAGTCTGTGCCCCTTCCCTCCCTCCCTCCCTCCCTCCAAACAACCATTACATTCCTCCCAGTCCCAGTCAGTCTGTGCCCCTTCCCTCCCTCCCTCCCTCCACACAACCATTACATTCCTCCCAGTCCCAGTCAGTCTGTGCCCCTTCCCTCCCTCCCTCCCTCCCTCCAAACAACCATTACATTCTCCCAGTCCCAGTCAGTCTGTAGCCCCTTCCCTCCCTCCCTCCCTCCACGGCGGACAGACGCTCCACCCGCCCGCCCCGGGGTCTGCAGTGGCGTGCACAGACATTTAGAGGGGCAGGTGGTGCTCAAGTGAAAAACAGGGCACCTTGTGCTGCGCATTTTGGGGCGGGAATCCATTTTGGTGCTTTATAGCTATTGAAAAATAGCAGATCTACAAGCTCGTAGCGCGCCACCGAGTGGCGCGCTATGAGCTTCTGCATGGGGGTCTTCTGCACGAGGGTCTGCATGCAGGGCCTCCGTTGAGAGCGAGCCCCCGGGCGGATGGATGGATGGATGGATGGCCTGGTTTAATAAAGAAAACACTGGCACCATATGAGCAAGACTCCAGTGAGTTCACTGGGGGACTGGTGGTGGGCGAGTGAGGATGTTGCTCTCTGGTGCCTCTCAGCAGTCCAAAGATAAGGCTTCTTGTGTGAAAGGGTCTTAACCCATTCTGACCTGAGATCAGATTCACACGAGGTTTCCACTGGACACACTGGTCTGATTAACCCATTCTGACCCGAGATCAGATTCTAAAAAATGTCAGTCGCTCTTCGATTTTTCAAAAATAGCAGACCTACAAGCTCGTAGCGCGCCACTCGGTGGCGCGCTATGAGCTTGTAGATCTGCTGTTTTTCAATAGCTAAAGCATAACATGATGCCAACACCAAAATGGGTGCCCGTTCAGAATGGGTTAAAAGCGTGACCACATCATTAGTGTCCCTCTTTCCCCCCCATGTGCAGCTTGGCTTGCTTTAATCCATTTTAGACGGGAAACCCCTTTTTTGGTGTTATAGCATTATGTTATGCTTTTATAGCTATTGAAAAATAGCAGACCTATATTAGCTCGTCCTACTATTTTTGAAAAGTCGTGAAAATGTGGTGCGAATCTTTGAATATATATATTCCAGAGCGTATATGACTAAAATATTAGCCTCTGCATGGGGGGGTCCCTGGAACTACATATCTTGAGATGGGGGGTCCGTGTGGCCCAATAGAGATAATTCTGGGGGTCCTTGACATGAAAAAGGTTGAGCACCACCACTGACATATAGAAACATGGGTTTTTCAGAACACTATAGGAGTTATAGAAACCTTTTCTTTTTTCAAATCTAACTCAGTCCAAAACGGGTTAAAGGGAGGGATGCTGACGGACAATTCATGCCCTCTTATACTCTCCAGCCCTTCAAATCAACACCACAGGGGCTTAACCCATTCTGACCTGAGATCAGATTCACACGAGGTTTCCACTGGACACACACTGGTCTGATTATCCCATTCTGACCTGAGATCAGATTGTCAGTCGTTCTTCGATTTAAAAAAAAATAGCAGACCTACAAGCTCGTAGCGCGCCACTCGGTGGCGCGCTACGAGCTTGTAGATCTGCTATTTTTCAATAGCTAAAGCATAACATGATGCTAACACCAAAATGGGTTCCCGTTCAGAATGGCTTAACTAGCTCCATGCAGGCGCTAACGCTAACGACATGCTACTGGTGGAGCGCTACAACAGAGAGAGAGAGAGCCATGAGGGATTCTGTGCGCATGCGTGTGTGTCTGTGTGTGTTTGTGCGTGCGTGCGTTGTGGTACATTCATTCGCTCCTCCATGGGGGACTCACCAGCTTACATCCAAACACTTTGGCTGTGACAAAACCACACTCACTGATAACAACTTGCAAATGGAGTGAAAGTTTTGGATCTCCAGAATGTTTCTAACGAGTCTCCATGGAGTGGAGAGAGCAGCCCTGATGACTACTATACTGTGTAACTCTGGGTAGGAGAGAGATGGGGAAAAAGTGTGTGTGTGTGTGTGTGTGTGTGTGTGTGTGTGTGCGTGTGTGTGTGTGTGTGTGTGTGTGTGTGTGTGTGCAGTGGTACTGAAGTACTGTATACTTAAGTATACAAGTTTGAGGTATTGTTAGAATTTTCAAAACCTATATATACCCCACTATGGCACTATACCGTACCACCAGACAGGCTATATGTGTGGTCACTTTACACTACACCTTTAATAATGAACTAATGTGCTTAAAGGGCCACTTCGCCCCTTTTGCAACCAGAGCTTATTTTAATGATGTTTTTATTTAATGTGTGTAATATTTTTGTAGAGATACTTTTGTCATGACGCCATGTTTATGAGAGAGAGAGAGAGAGAGAGAGAGAGAGAGAGAGATAGATAGAGAGAGAGAGATTTGCCAGTGTTAGAGCTGCTCTTGGCTTTCATTGGCCCGTTAACCCATTGTGGACTGAGGTCGATAAAAAAAAAAGAATGCTTCCAAATCCTAACATTTTTCTGAAAAACCCCATGTTTCTATATTATGTCAGTGGGTGCTCAACCTTTTCCATGTCAAGGACCCCCAGAATTATCTATATTGGGTCACACGGACCCCCCTCAAAATATGTAGTTCCAGGGACCCCCCCCAGAAGCCAACATTTTTGTAAAAAATGTTCACTCGGAAATATATATTCAAAGATTTGCGCCACATTTTTACGACTTTTCTAAAAATAGCAGACCTACAAGCTCATAGCGCGCCACTCGGTGGCGCGCTATGAGCTTGTAGATCTGCTATTTTTCAATAGCTATAAAGCATGACATAATGCTATTTAAACACCAGCAAGAGGGGTTCCCGCCCAAAATGGGTTAATGCACCAGTGGCTCAGGGGACACGGTAGTCGAGTAGTGCGACTGACTGTGAAGCATGAAAGGCCTCAAACGGTTTGTTTTAGACGAGGAGGAGGAGGAGGATTCATGCCTTCATATAGGCTTTAAAAGGCTTTAAAACAGCCTGACACGTGTATCTCCACGCTCAGAAATCACTGCTAAAAAAACTAAACATTTATTATATTATCGGAACTGTAACAAAAATAAATGGCATTTTGAAAGGAGATAACTCCTTTTCAAAATCAATTCCTCTGCAGTAACCATGCAGTTATACATCAGGAGTGCACTGCACACTCATTGGGTTGTATACTAGAGATGTCCCGAGGGCCGATACTGTATTGGTATATCGGGAAAAGTATCGGGTCGGCCCTTATTTGTCATATCGGGTCATATTGGTATCGATGAATATACCAGTCTAACCACCGATCCGACACAGGGGTAAGGGAGGGGGGTTGACACTATGGCAGTCTAACCACAGACCCCACACAGGGGTAAGGAAGGGGTTGACACTATGGCAGTCTAACCACCGACCCCACACAGGGGTAAGGAAGGGGTTGACACTATGCCAGTCTAACCACAGACCCCACACAGGGGTAAGGAAGGGGTTGACACTATGCCAGTCTAACCACAGACCCCACACAGGGGTAAGGAAGGGGTTGACACTATGCCAGTCTAACCACAGACCCCACACAGGGGTAAGGAAGGGGTTGACACTATGCCAGTCTAACCACAGATCCCACACCGGGGTAAGGAAGGGGTTGACACTATGCCAGTCTAACCACAGACCCCACACAGGGGTAAGGAAGGGGTCGACACTATGCCAGTCTAACCACAGACCCCACACAGGGGTAAGGAAGGGGTTGACACTATGCCAGTCTAACCACAGATCCCACACCGGGGTAAGGAAGGGGTTGACACTATGCCAGTCTAACCACAGACCCCACACAGGGGTAAGGAAGGGGTCGACACTATGCCAGTCTAACCACAGACCCCACACAGGGGTAAGGAAGGGGTTGACACTATGCCAGTCTAACCACAGACCCCACACAGGGGTAAGGAAGGGGTCGACACTATGCCAGTCTAACCACAGACCCCACACAGGGGTAAGGAAGGGGTCGACACTATGCCAGTCTAACCACAGACCCCACACAGGGGTAAGGAAGGGTTGACACTATGCCAGTCTAACCACAGACCTCACACAGGGGTAAGGAAGGGGTTGACACTATGCCAGTCTAACCACAGACCTCACACAGGGGTAAGGAAGGGGTTGACACTATGCCAGTCTAACCACAGACCTCACACAGGGGTAAGGAAGGGGTTGACACTATGGCAGTCTAACCACAGATCCCACACAGGGGTAAGGAAGGGGTTGACACTATGCCAGTCTAACCAGCGATCCCACACAGGGGTAAGGAAGGGGTTGACACTATGGCAGTCTAACCACCGATCCCACACAGGGGTAAGGAAGGGTTGACACTATGCCAGTCTAACCAGTGATCCCACACAGGGGTAAGGAAGGGGTTGACACTATGCCAGTCTAACCAGCGATCCCACACAGGGGTAAGGAAGGGGTTGACACTATGCCAGTCTAACCACAGACCCCACACAGGGGTAAGGAAGGGGTTGACACTATGCCAGTCTAACCACAGATCCCACACAGGGGGTAAGGAAGGGGTTGACACTATGCCAGTCTAACCACAGACCCCACACAGGGGTAAGGAAGGGGTTAACACTATGCCAGTCTAACCACAGACCCCACACAGGGGTAAGGAAGGGGTTGACACTATATGGCAGGTAAATATAATGTTGGGACATGTGGAGTTTCCTTTGGAGTTGCCCCAAAAGTCCAAATTTGAGTGAGGAGTCTGCTATAAACACTGTAAACACAACACCAGATATATAGCTAGATTGCTATAAACACAACATGAGATCACGACACTGGTATCGGTATATTCGGTATCGGCTAACACAGAAATTGTGGTATCGGGAAGTGACGGGACATCCCTAGTTGTAACTTATATAACTTGAGCATTTTATGTAGACATAACACTCTATAGTGTATAGTTTAATTATATAGAAATTCCACTGTTAAGGTTCTTATAGCTTACGTACATAATGATTCTTGATGACTTTTATTCTTGTACCCGATGTATTGTTCTTGCTTACTGTAAATCGCTCTGGATTAAGAACAACATAAATGCCTAAATTGTAAATTCTAAATGGTTTTCAATAGTAGCAGCCATGCAGGACACCAATAGAGACTATACTAAAACACCCACATTCCAATGAATGACAGCTCCGTTCTAACTGCATTTTACTGTGGGAGGGATAGGGATTACTGTGGGAGGCGAGAAGTTCTCCTTTAAGGTCACTGTGGCCTCAGGGCAGATAATTTTTTTAATTCCTGCTCTGATCACTGTTAATAATAATACTTAGAACCAACACATGAATCTATATTCATCTCTGTGTCCATCCGCTCTCTGGCCTCCTCTCTCCCACATTTTGGTGTTAGCATCATGTCATGCTTTAGCTATTGAAAAATAGCAGATCTACAAGCTCATAGCGCGCCACCGAGTGGCGCGCTATGAGCTTGTAGGTCTGCTATTTTTGAAAAATCGAAGAACGACTGACATTTTTAGAATCTGATCTCAGGTCAGAATGGGTTAATCAGACCAGTGTGTGTGTCCAGTGGAAACCTCGTATGAATCTGATCTCAGGTCAGAATGGGTTAAATCAGACTATATGTTACAGTACATGATCTACATCACATATTGCAGTAGTACTGTATATATACTGCCAATCTGTCAAATGGATAAACTATCAAATAAAGTAACGCTTATAAATCAGACTATTATGCTACAGTACATCACATATTGCAGTAGTAAATATACTGCCAATCTGTCAAATGGATAAACTACATCAAATAAAGTAGCGAGTGAATAATAATGACATATTAATGAAGCTCATTTTCAACTGCATCGTAAATTAAAAGAAAACCTCCAAAGCATATAAATAAACCCCTGTGCCAAATTGTTCCTCTCATATAGAGTCCTATCCTATAGTGTCTTTTTTCAGTTCAGTTTGGTGGACCATTAGACGTACGGAAATATTACACTGATGACTCATCATGTACAGTATTGTACAGTATGTGTTGTTCCAGTTTACTGTAAATCACTCTGGATTAACCCATTTTGGGGCGGGATCCTCTTTTGGTGTTTTAAACATTGTTATAATTTAGCTATTGAAAAATAGCTGATATTTCTTAACGTTAACGTTTTTAACTCAAATCTTTTCTTCTGGGGAGTCCTTGGAACAGCATTTTTTTAGATGAGGTTCAGCGGCCTCTTACATAAAAATGTTGGGTTCCTTGGCATGAAATATTGAGCACCACTGATACAGAAACATTGGTATTTCAGAAAACTGTCAGGATTTAGAAGACATTTTCGGGTTCTTTGCCCCGTACATTTTTATATAACTTTGTAATACTACAGACGAATCGATTGCACGCAACACTCTTGAAAACAAACAAAGCATTGCAGTGGAGGCCCTACTATAAAAGTTTTAAAAGGGTCATATCCTTTTCAAATATTTTCCAATTTCAATGAACAATACATCATTATGAAAGCTTATATACGTTCTGTATAGTTTCATAATGTGTGAATATATTCAAATATATTAGTTGAAAAAAAAAAGCGTGCTCTGCCTTTAAAAGGTCCGGCCCTGCTTTAAAAGCTGTAAAGGGAGCCGACAGGTCCTTCTTGATGTCAATCAATCAAGTCACCTTAATTCAAGTGGCAGATGCCAAAAATGTTTTACATTTTCAGGTGGAATGTTCTACAACCTGCACAGCCTTTGTGATCTCCTGGTAGATCGATCACGCTCTACTGTACCTTTAACAACAGGACAGTTTCGCACAAAAGTGTGAATACCATTTCTGACATACTATTTTTGATGACATACTGTCGCCGATACCGTAGTAGTGAGTTTTATACTCATAGTGCACTAGCACGCACAGTTCCACCTTCTCTCCTCGCTCTCCCTATTTGTCTCCGGTTGTCATACAAAAACTGGGGATGATGTGAGCTAATCTTAACCCATTTTGTGCGGGAACCCATGACGGTGTTAGCATTATGTTATGCTTTAACTATTGAAAAATAGCAGATCTACAAGCTCATAGCGCGCCACCGAGTGGCGTGCTACGAGCTTGTAGGTCTGCTATTTTTGAAAAATTGAAGAACGACTGACATTTTTAGAATCTGATCTCAGGTCAGAATGGGTTAATCAGACCAGTGTGTGTCCAGTGGAAACCTCGTATGAATCTGATCTCAGGTCAGAATGGGTTAAAGCTTTTCTTTCTTGTTACTCGCAGACAGTAGCCTAGGAGGCTGTGTTGTCAGACAGTAGCCTAGGAGGCTGTGTTGTCAGAGACAGCTACACGGCGGGACGTTGAGCTGGCAACAGGTAAAGAGCATGACGCATCTCCTCGACAGAGAGAGGACATGGATAACCCTCAGCAGCTTCTTGTCAACGTGAGCCCTTCGGGAACAGAGCGAAATTAAAGTCGACAGTCAGCCATATGAGCCACAGACGTGATCCACGCGCTGGTGTCTCGTTTTGAGACACATGTTCTCCACACTCTTATAGAGTAGGTATGCGCGTGACATCATCGTATACCTGGAAGTTATGCGGGAACGCCCACTGAGTGGCAAAAAACTACTTTCTGGCCTCGACAGCCCATTCATCCACACAGAAAAGTCTTGTCTGATTGCATTAAAACAATGTTAAACTCACCAACATTAAAGTCCTGTCTGATTGCATTAAACAATGTTAAACTCACCAACATTGCAGCTGTACGAAAAGCTTGAATTATCCTCTTACTATATCTGTTTTTGTTTCATAAAAATCCACCATAGAAACGTTATGAGCTATACGTACTTTCTGTCAAGAAATGCCCTGCATTTGATTATTGTTCCAAGTGTCAGAGTTTGGAAGTGCTTGTTTCCAATAACACAACATTTTGCTGCCTCCTGCATGATGTGACATTTAGAAACAGGTGGTACGCAGGACGGTTAAATGGTAAATGGTGCATTTATATAGCGCCTTTATCCAAGGCGCTTTACATAGATTGTGCATTACATTACGGAGGAAGCCATGCAAGGTACCAACCTGCATATCGGGAGCAATTTGGGGTTCAGTGTCTTGCCCAAGGACACTTCGACATGTAGACAGGAGGAGCCGAGATTCGAACCGCTGACCCAGGGATCATTGGATGGAGTGATTTCCAACGAGCGCTTCCAAACTCCAACAAGCATGCATGTGAATACTCTCTATTGAGGCGAGGAAAGAGCAGGTGATCAGTGTTGCCAGACTCTGCAGAGAAAGAAGCAACCACAGCTCATTGAAAACAATCCCTAAAGAAGTGACTATTATTACAGTATATGACGAGCACTTTAACCCTTCGTGTATGTAATTGGCTATTTCAAAATAGCCGATCTAAAAGCTCGCAATGGCAATTTTCAAAACAATCTCCACAGACCAATACAAATTAATTTGGGAGGGTCCTTGACATGAAAATGTCAAGGACATAAATAGTTTAAACAGTAGGAAAAATAAGCATGAAGTACACTTTAGAAACAAGCCCAAACTAATGTTTTTAGTTGTATCAGATGGGGCTTCATTTTAAGGGGACCTTGTTGACATATTACTGCTCTGATATAAATTATGCAGACAATACATTGAATTTCAGAGGAGTGGGATTGTTGAGTGGGAGTGGGAGTGTTGATTTTGTAAGTATATTTTACTAGGGCCTTGTAATACAGAACTTCTCTAACAGACGGAATTAAGGCAATTGACGTTTTTACCAATAAAATAATATTAAAGAAACTGATAACTGGTAATACGTGTGCAGTCACTTTAAAAGCGTAATTTTGTTCACCCGGACATGCACTGGTTGGCAGCCATCAATACACTTTTTGGATGATTACGTTTATTTCTTAATTGTGTAAACATCAACAAACAACAACAAACTGTATAGTTTCATTATATAGATATTCCACTGTTATGTTCTTAGCTTACGCATGCATGTTTCATGATAAATGCTTTTTATATACAGTATGTGATATATTGCCGTTGCTTTTTGTTCTTGCTTAACCCATTCTGATCGGGAACCCATTTTGGTGTTAGCATCATGTTATGCTTTAGCTATTGAAAAATAGCAGATCTACAAGCTCATAGCGCGCCACCGAGTGGCGCGCTACGAGCTTGTAGATCTGCTATTTTTGAAAAATCGAAGAACGACTGACATTTTTAGAATCTGATCTCAGGTCAGAATGGGTTAATCAGACCAGTGTGTGTCCAGTGGAAACCTCGTATGAATCTGATCTCAGGTCAGAATGGGTTAATGTAAGTCGCTCTGGATTAAGAGCGTCTGCTAAATGCCTAAATTGTAAATTGTAAACATGAAGTCATGGGCCGCACTATGCTCCATAACAGGCTTGACAGGCCCAAAGCTTATTGATGTGATATGATACAGTACTTTATTGTCAGTTCACACTGAAATTTGTCTTGCGACACAGCAGCCAAGTATGCAGAACATATACAAAACACCAAGAACAAGACAATTTACATACATAAAGACATGAGCAATATCCACCGCTTAGATTATCCTGTGGCTACTACATCTCCTGATTAAGCCTCAAGGTCGACTGGTGGACAAAGGACCTCTTTAGTCTGACCTTATTGTATGCTGGTACACCATATCTCCTTCCTGAAGGCAGCAACCTATATTCTCCATACAACACATGCTTAGTATTAGAGGTGATATTCCTTGCCAACCTTAGGATGCTGTTATCATATGTGGATGTATAAAGTTTCTGAAGTTGTTGTCCAACAATCTTTGAACAGCAAATTATTGATAACGGCTACTCAATAAGCTTAATGTTAACGGAATTTTTCGGGCATCGGTTTATCGAGCTCCATAACTAGCCAAAAATACATTTTAGTCGACTATATAAATCAACTGTAGATTTAGTCGACTAAAAGACTAAAACTAAAAACATTGCAGATGACTAAAACATGACAAAAACTGAATTAAATATTATTCCAAAGATCTATAACTAAACGAAATCTAAATTTGCTGTCAAAATGAAAACAGGAGAGATACGATACAGACAAAACAAACAGATGTGTAACCTCCCCAAGAACCCTGTTATTCTCAGCTCATTAAACCAGCAGCCTTCTTCACTACACTGTATCTATACTGTAGCTATATTGTTGTGCTGCCTCTACACACAGTGACACCCTAGCAGGAGCTCTCTCTCTCTCTCTCTGTGCGTGTGTGTGTGTGTGTGTGTGCGTGCGTGTGGCGTACCGTAGGTGACAGCTTGCTGGCGAGGTGGCAGTGTGGCACGGGTGACAAGCAGCGATGAAGACGGTGCCACCATGAGAGAGAGAGAGAGAGAGAGAGAGAACATAATCACCGCCTTCCAGCACTCCGCGTGCGCGCGCGCACACGCACACACACACACACACACACACACACACACACACACACACACACACACACACACAGCTGCGTTTCCCCCTCCCTGCTGGCAGTGTCAGTTTCTCCAAATTGTTTCATGTTCTGTTGAGAAACTAAATAAAACCAAAAAGGCAAAACAAATCCTCGTGGGAGCGAGGAGAGAGGGGGGAAGGGGGGAGGGGGGGATAATACAACATAAAATAATACTTGTCTAATACTTTCCTAGTCTAGTTTCCTCAACATGGCACTTTTCTATACTTATTCATAAAGCTTTGAATCCATGGGGTTTTATAGCTAGTGCTGCTGGTAGGAAGTCAGATTATCCAAGAAGGATTTAGTGCCATCTATTGGGTGTTCTGGGTAAATCCCACCATCTGTCTCTCACTGCTTGCATTTCAGGCCAGTTGCTGGATTTCTGCAAGAGAAATAAACAGTGGTGTTAGTACATTTACCCGAGTACAATTTTGAGGTACTTTTACCTCTACTCCACTGTCTACATCTCAAATTTGAAAACGTGTGAAATGGGACATCCTGCATAAAGAGCACTTATAGCCTATAATACTTTCGGCAATTCAAGTACATTTTGATACCAATACTTTTGTACTTTTACTTTTACTAACTATTTCTACATGACAGTGTTGACTTTTCTTTTTTTTTTTTACATTTTAAAACTCCAACTTCCAACTGTATAATCTGGGAATACGTTTCTTATACCAAGAATTTTCTTCACCAATGTGTTTGTAAAGGTGTCTACTAACATGTCCCATATTTGGTTTCTATTCCACCACCCTAGGGGAATTTTTGACAGCTGTTCAAGTTGGGGTAGCCAATATATGGCAAAATGTTCTAAATTTCATTATGCTTTATGCATTTATGCATGCGACGTGTCAAACTCAGGGGTTTTCATCATTCTGAATTCATTCCAAGTATTAGTTTTGCACGAAAAACACTCCTTGGGCTAAAAACGGCCATAGACAAGCACAAGGAGTGTTTTTCGTGCAAAACTAATGCTTGGAATGGATTCCAAGAATCATGAAAACCCCCTAGTTTTACCCCTAGTTTGGCCACATAGCCACTTGCCCCAAATATGCCCAAATGTGCTGAGTTCATCACATTTGTGATTTTCAGCCCAAGGAGTGTTTTCCGTGCAAAACTAATGCTTGGAATGGATTCAGAATGATGAAAAACCCCTCGTTTGACACGTCACATGCTACTTAAAAAGCATAATGAAATTTAGAACATTTTGCCTTATAATGTATTGTATGTTACCCCAACTTTCAGCAGCTGTCAAAAAAATCCCCTATAGGTTGAATATAAACCAATGTGGGATATGTTAGTAGTATACCTTTACAAACACATTGGTGAAGAAAATGTATTCCCAGATTTTATTAATATCCCCTGACTTAGACTATTTGAACAATTAGATTGAACAATCCGTCTCCACATTCACACAATTTATATTACTTGACATCCTTTGGCTTTCTGTTGAGGAAGAGCTACACTGATCATGACATCACCTTTTTAAATGGCAGTATTACAAAATATGTTCATGAATATTTGATCCGTCCACGAAGCATCAGAACGGTATTTTATCGTTTGGATGGGCGTACGTACATACGTGCTTTGGTAAATTCACCACTGTCTAGTTGAAACCTTGGCAGAGGTTATAGGCTATACCACTATCAAAACTTTCTAATATTTTCTATGCATGGCTACATTCCATAAAGTCCCGTGTGAATGCTAATAGGGCCTGGAAGAGGTTCAGAGTTGGAAGTATCAAGTAAACACTTTTCATTTCCCTCGGGCAGAGAAAACAAAAGCTTTCAAAAGGCAAATTGCTTTGTGCCTGACAGCAGACATAAAGGCTCATGGTCTATTTGGGTGTGCTTTTGCTTTGTGCCTGACAGCACCAAGGGGCCAGCTATGCACTCCAATGTTGAAGCGCTGGGCCCTAGTGGTAAGAGGAAGGACTGCAGGCGGACCCGTGGATTCTTGACAAGGAAACCCCGTGCAACCGAGCGCCCAATGTAAAGCCCAGGTGCACTCTGGGTGCACTTCCGCATTTGGACACCAAAATTTGGTGTCCAAATGCGGAAGTGAAATGCTGAATCAGCGAAATAGACGGTACTTCCGGCAGCCTTCCGGGTGCTTCAAAACGCCACTGAGCAACTTCCACTGACATGAATAGCGGAGGGGGCGGAGCTTCGCGCTAGTTTAGTCTCTATCCTTTTAATACTCTATGGACAGCACACATAAAGGCTCATGGTCTATCCTGACAGCAGACATAAAAGCCAAATTCCAATACCCCAAATCTCGGCCACTCGCTCACTCACACTCGCTCACTCCAGCATGGTGGTGTTACGGTGAAATTGGTGACCTGCTGAAATAATGTGAAAATCTTGCAGACATCACATAATGTCAGTGTCTGAATGAAAATCGTTGCAGTTTGTTCATTAGCAAAGTTCAACCTATAGTGGTATTCAGACCACATATTTAAAGACCTCCATGTAGTTGTGTGAAGTCCACAAGATGGTAACATATTTAAAGACCTCCATGTAGTTGTGTGAAGTCCACAAGATGGTAACATATTTCGGCAGGTCACCAATTTCACCATACTTTGCCATGCTGTAGTGACCGAGTGGGAGTGAGCGAGTGGCTGAGATTTTGGGTATTGGAATTTGGCTAAAGGCTCATGGTCTATCCTGACAGCAGACATAAAGGCTCATGGTCTATTTGGGTGTGCCTTTCAAAAAAGAAGGAAAAAAAAGTGTTAAACCAGTTAATTAGATTTATTGAGCCAATCAAAACCAAGTTATCTTAATTGTCCCCTGAACCACTTTAACAACGCTTCCCACTAATTGTGAGGTGCTTTTATAAGCACCAATTTAACACGGTCGTGTGGGCTTTAAAACACTGTGGACGGGATCCCCTTTTGGTGTTTTAACTAAGCATTATGTTATGCTTTAGCTATTGAAAAATAGCAGATCTACAAGCTCATATACGAGCTTGTAGGTCTGCTATTTTTTGAAAAGTTGTGAAAATGTGGCGCAAATCGTTGAATATATATTCTTTCAGGGCGAACGTTTATTTATTTATTTCGACGTCGTCAGGCCTAAAATGGGTTAAAACACGCCCATACTGAACACCACTGGAACACCATTTTCAACCGCAAAATTTAAATAAACTGCATTAAAAAAAAACGGGGGAAAAAACCACTGTCATAAATGATCAGAGAAGATGACCTCTGTTTTCATAACACCTTGAATCACCATCTCACTCCCACTGACTCTCCTCTGCTTGACTGAACAGTAATTACCATTTAACCCATTTTGTGCGGGAACCCCTTTTGGTGTTTAAGCATTATGTTATACTTTAGCTATTGAAAAATAGCAGATCTACAAGCTCATAGCGCGCCACCGAGTGGCGCGCTACGAGCTTGTAGGTCTGCTATTTTTGAAAAGTCGAAGAACGACTGACATAGAAGACATAGCTTTGTCAGAAAACTGTCAGGATGTAGAAGACCTTTTTAGAAACTGATCTCAGGTCAGAATGGAAAACTGTCAGGATGTAGAAGACATTTTTAGAATCTGATCTCAGGTCAGAATGGAAAACTGTCAGGATGTATAGAAGACATTTTTTAGAATCTGATCTCAGGTCAGAATGTGTTAAAGTGGGACCAGATGTGAAGTAGATGAGATGGCTGCGCTGCACCTCCTCGTGGCACGTGTATATATATATATATATATATATATATATATATATATATATATAGTATTGTATATATAGCGCCCGTAGCACAGCCCTGTCCCGCGTATAGTTGATTAGGTGCCGGCTAAAGAGGTGTGCAGCGAGGGTGGAATGGATGTATAGGTTGTTGTTGCATGACTCCAAGGAAATGCTTTGGCCATGTCTCAAAGCGACCCCCGGGCACAGAGTGCCCCGCTACGAGCTTGTAGGTCTGCTATTTTTGAAAAATCGTGAAAATGTGTCCCAAATGTTTGAATAATTTTCAGAGCAAACATTTTTTAACTCCAATCTTTGCTACTTTTTGCTTCTTTGACAAAACAAAAAGTGTGTGCCATCTCTTTGGCAATGAATTAATTTGCCATCTGGTTGTGTTTACTTAGACGGGTCCCCAAGAGAGGGATTATGGAGGCTTTATTTGCACCTCCTCCGTCCTTAACCGTCTCAGACAAACATTTCTTCAGAACTCCCGATAGAGAGTCAGTCGCTTCATGGCAGATTGTTGGAAATAAAGAACACAAACAAAAACAAACAAAAACAAACTAACAAACACGAGGAGAAGAACCTTGAATTTCTTGGCCAATAGATTTCCGAATCAAAAACGAACCCATAAATCAACTTGGCGTGCAGGGTCAGGTGCTCACCTTTCCTCTGCATTCTGGAGCCACTCACACACAAACTGTTTTCATCTCTGCTCAAGGAAAACGGCCGTGCTGGAGATGTGTGGCTTCAGTGTATACAGTAGGCTACCACTTTAGAATGGCTTCAGTGTACAGTAGGCTATACCACTTTAGAATATGGCTTCCTCGCTCTGGACGATGAATACATTTTTATTTCTTTTTTTAACCTTTATTTAACCAGTAAAAACCACATCGAGACTAAAGTCTCTTTTACACTGCAGTGTGAACCAGTGTTGTTTTTGGCAGCAAATTTTGATTTTAGTTTTAGTCATAGTCTCTTGAATAGTTTAAATTTAGTTTCAGTCACATTTTAGTCACCTGGAATGGTTTAGTTAATATCATTAGATTTTAGTCGACTACATCTACAGCTGATTTAGTCGAACAAAATGTATTTTGGCGGGCCTTGATGGCGACAGTTTTTTTATAGCCGATCTACAAGCTCACAACGCGACACGTTGTGAGCTTGTAGATCTGCTGTTTTCAGCGTGCGACCAAGTGTAAAATGACTTATACTGGATTTCTTGTCCACTAGTCCCTTCCTAACATTCAAGTCTAGTTTCTATTTGTTGACGAAATTGTCAGTATATTTAGTCTTAGTTTTAGTCATCATAGCTTAAGTTTCTATTTAGTTTCCATTTAGTTTTCGTCAGTTGAAAAAGGTAGTCGATGAACATTAGTTTTAGTCGACGAAAACAACACTGGTGTGAACTGGCCAAGAGAAGAGGAGAAATAAGTGACACAGCTCTGCCAGTAACAATAAATACAAGACAATAACAGGAGAAACAGGCAACGCTCATAAATACAGAACCCACTACCGAAGAAGATCAAAGGGAGAACAGGAACGTCTAATAAGACAACCACTAAAGGCTAATATATAAAGCCTTTAGTAAAGCCCCCTAACCCTAACCCTATAAACACAATTGGCTAATAAACTAAAAAGAAAGAGAACCGACATTTGCTATAATATGTCAAAGCAGGAGCAGTGTTTGGGGAGTGTGCCCCATGAATGGCAACCCTTTTAAAGCTCACTAGGGGAATCACAGCAGCGCGTTTGAGTCTGGTCTGTAGGTCATTCCAAGACCAGGATCCAAAAAAGCATAACGCATGCAGCCACGCACGCACGCACACACACACCCCGGTGCCAACGGCACAGATGGAATGCACAGGTGCTTAAATTAAAAGCCTCTCTTAATCCAGCAGGTTGAGAACATCAACCAAAAATAATTACAGATGTAATCTCCATCCATCTGTCCATTGTTGTTCACTTTGCACCAACATAGTTTCCTTAGTCAATCTCCACACACACACGGCCACACACACACACACACACACACACACACACACACACACACGGCCACACACACACACAGCCACACACACACACACACACACACACACAGCCACACACACAGCCACACACACACACACACACACACACAGCCACAGCCACAGCCACAGCCACACACGCCGCATTATCAGATATCGTTGGGGACAAAGGGATAATGTGATTTTTGTATTGCTACCATAGGAGGCATGTGTTTCACCATGTTTCACCAGTTTCAATTGAAACAGGCCTCCACCCTCAGGGGGGACTCCATGCACCCTCAGGGGGGGGCTCCACCCTCAGGGGGGGCCTCCACCCTCAGGGGGGGCCTCCATGCACCCTCAGGGGGGCCTCAACAAAATAATGATGTCATAGGTATATGGGGGCCTCATATTTGGTCTTGAAACGGGCCTCCAGATTCCTAAGGCCGCCGCTGAGAACACACAAACACACCAAGCTGGCCATAGGGGGCGCTAGCTCCCCTCAAAGAGCCAGAATGCAAAATGCTTGTCATTCAGCCTCACTTTGAGTTGCTCAGTGGACTGTCTCTCACACAGCGATATGGAGAAAAACATCACACCCGCGTAACATGAGCGGCACTGTTATCACCATACATCACATTCCGTGCTCAGCCAGTCAGCTTGAGCACATTCCGCGCACGCACACACACACACACACACACACACACACAGCGTAGCGTGTGGAAGACCCATAGATCCATAGACCCCAAGGTAGCCGCTATGAAGTAATAAATATAGCAATAGAGTTCAAAGGGTGCAGATGAAGAACAGCTGCACTAATTGGCGTCGTTAAGGCGTGCATGGCAACAGTTTGTGTCGTGTGTGATTTCACACCAGAAGATATAAGATGATGCACCGTGTTGAAAATTACTGTAGACGTCGAGAGACAGACAGACAGACAGACAGACAGACAGACAGACAGACAGACAGACAGACAGACAGATGTTGTCTTGGACCGTTTACAAAGCAGGAGGACCAAAGCGAGCCTCTCATGCTGCTGTTGCAGTGAGGAACAAACTGTATTCCTTTGGAGGCTGCTGTGATGGAGTAACCTTCAACAACATGCAGGAACAGATGGATGTCCATGTCTTCAACACAATGTCTTTATGCTGGAAGAAGTTACCTCCAGTGGAACCAGGAAGAGGAGACGGTCACCTTGAGGTTCCATCCAAGCGCTGGGGCCACACAGCTGTGTTGGTGGAAGATACAGTCTACATCTGGGGAGGCCATCCTTACTGCAATGTGCTTTATGCATTTGATGTTGACTCCCACAGGTGGTTCCAACCCAGGGTTTCTGGGACTGTTCCAGAGAAGAGGTTTTACCACTCAGCCTGTGTGTTGGAGAAGGTCATGTTTATCCATGGAGGACAAACCAAGCAGGAAAGATACATTACTAACCGTAACCTGTACATGTACAAGTTGGACACCAGCACAATGGTCTGGTCTTTAATTAACACCAGAGGAACTCAACCTACTGCTTCACACCATCACTCTGCCACCATCATCGGGACAAAGATGTTTGTATTTGGCTGGATGTACCAGGGGGTCTACAAAACCTTCAGAGTGTTTGACATAGAGACCAACGCCTGGCTGGACACACCTTCTGCACAACTTCTACCAGAAGGACGCTGGTGTCATTCCAGCTACAATGGAGAGCTGTACGTATTTGGTGGCTACAAGTTTAACCAGAACTTCAATGATGTGTGGAAATTCAGTCCAGAGACCTTCTCCTGGAAGAAGGTTGAGCCCAAGTGGAAAGGACCATGTCAAATGATTGGTGTGTGCTGTTGCATTGTGGGAGATCGTATCATCCTCTTTGGAGGATACAAAGAAGATCTAACTATCTCTGATGAGCTGTTCATCTTAGACTTGAGTCCTTGTCTTAAGACGTTATGTAAGCTAGAAGTTATTCAGTACGCTCTGGACCAATCAGAACTCCCACACAACATCAGGTGGGAACTGGCAGCCATGGCAACCAACGACAACAACAACAACCGAGACCACATTCCAGACTAAGGAACAGCAGAAAGATGAAGATATGATGGATCAACATCTCATCCCACCTGATGGTGAGCCACCTCTCAGCATCACTTACTGAGATTCTAACAGTATTGTTACTGTTAGTTAGTTTATTCCTTCTCCTTCTGCAATGAAATGGCAGTTTTGGCTGAACCGTGCAGTCGGTTTTCGCGAAACTTTAAAAAAAAAAAGAAAGAAAGAAAAAAGATATCGGCCTACAGAAAAAACAAAAATCTTAAAGACTATCTGGTACACAGCAAGCTAAAAGGATTCAACACACCAGCACGCCAGAGACCAGAATACTTCAAACCCAAACAAAAAGTTTTCTTAGAGGGGGGGCCCACCCCGCCCGCCCGCTGCGTAATAATTGCGCTGAAAATCCGTCTGCCCGCCCCGTGGGACCTGCGGGCAACGGGCCGGCCCGCGCATCACTAGAGTGGACGACGTGGTCCCAGACAGGTTCCAGCTACAAGTGAGCTGATGCACTTGGTCAAACAGCTCTGTTGTAACATCCAAAGTCTGGCCAAGTTGTTTGAAACATGTCTCCTGAAAATCTGGGTTTTTCTTCAGTATTAAAGCCTCAGTGCATTCAGATTCCCATGACCAGCAAAGGCACTCGCAATGTCACATCCTGTAAATGAAATATGTGACAGACTCTCACAGAGGTTCTCTCCTCCCAAACCAAGGCCACAAACCGTGTGGCCTTGATAGACATTAAAGGACAAGGGATGTGTTTTTGCCATGGAATGCTAAACGGAACCATTTCATCAGTATTCTCCAGAAGTAACATAATACTGTGTGTGTGTGTGTGTGTGTGTGTGTGTGTGTGCACGCGTGCGCGTGCGTGCGTGTGTGTGTGTGTGTTCGCGCGCGCGTGCGTGCAGCCCTAGTGCTCCCCCTGTGAAGCCTTGGATTCATGGGAGAATGTGTGTTTGTGTCGCATTCCTTCACGGTGAATGAAGAATTTAAAAAACAAAGAGAATAATTATTTAATATGCCATCGCACAAAGATTTGCAGGCCCCCCCGTGTAGTGTAGTAAGCACGGAGGACCCCGGCTCTGAAGTGTCTAACCATCCAGTCCATTGTATACTCGTTACTTATACTAAACTGAACTCCACTGTTTGCATGGCCTTTTCCTTCAGGGCCCCCACCCTATATGGAATGCTCTGCCCCTGGAAATCAGGCTCGCTGAGTCGGTTCCACATTTTAAATCTCTACTTAAAAACTATTTTTTATAGACTATAGCTTTAATCCTAATTTCTCCTGATTGTGTTACTAACTTACTGTTGATTGTTTACTCTGCCTTAGCTTCCTGTTTCTACTATTCTGTATACGGAATTGATTGCCTGTATTGTTATTGTTTGCTTTGCATTGTTTTTAAATCGTCCTGCATTGTGTGCCGTTTCCTTTTGTAAAGCACTTTGTAACGTTTTTTTGAAAGGTGCTATAGAAATAGAGCTTATTTATTATTATTAAAACACTGCGTTAATCTGCTGAAATTTGACTTTTTTTTCCCCACACTTGAAAAACGGTCTCATGCATGAATGATGCACACACACCTGGGTGTGAACGATGCACACACACCTGGGTGTGAACGATGCACACACACCTGGGTGTGAACGATGCACACACACCTGGGTGTGAATGATGCACACACACCTGGGTGTGAATGATGCACACACATGTGTTTCTTATGCTGTACATTGCGGTATTGATACTTAAGTAAAACATGTACTTTTTCCACCACTGGGGCCTTTTCAGTGCACGAGATTTGAGTGTTTTGCAAGTAACGAGGACACTAGACTAGACTGGAGACACTCAGAGCTGTGTGTTCATCAAGTTGTCATATTGCTTTGATGTTGTTCACAAACGGAAATAGTTATGTTCTCACCTCTCGCCTGCTGTCCGTGTGGACTCTTCGGTAGGCTGACTCTTCAGTAGGCTGACTCTTCGGTAGGCTGACTCTTCGGTAGGAGGCTGACTCTTCGGTAGGAGGCTGACTCTTCGGTAGGGCTGATTCTTCGGTAGGCTGACTCTTCGGTAGGAGGCTGACTCTTCGGTAGGCGGCTGACTCTTCGGTAGGGCTGACTCTTCGGTAGGGCTGATTCTTCGGTAGGAGGCTGACTCTTCGGTAGGAGGCTGACTCTTCGGTAGGGCTGACTCTTCGGTAGGGCTGACTCTTCGGTAGGCTGACTCTTCGGTAGGCTGACTCTTCGGTAGGGCTGATTCTTCGGTAGGAGGCTGACTCTTCGGTAGGAGGCTGACTCTTCGGTAGGCTGCCTCTTCGGTAGGCTGCCACACAGCGGCCACACTGAGGTCCCTCTCACTCTCCACGCTGCTGCTGCTGCTGTACTGCAGGGTTTAAGGGTTAAATCAATCAAAGCATGCTTCAGGAGAGGATAATTGAAAATGTTCTGTAAAAAAAAAAAACTACGTACCTTTATTATAGACAGAAAATCTTTCCTGTGATAAAATGGCCACCAATGTAACCTCCTGGTACCACAGCTTAAAGTGGCTGTAAAGCAAATTATGCTATTTTCTTATAGACATATTACACATGTAACACGGTCATCTATGAAACCCTGGAAAAAAAATTTGAACTTTATTTTACAGCACTGTGGAATAAGACCATTTCGCGTTTTCTTATCATATCTGCGGGGGGGGTCGAGATTACTATATCACCGCGTGACGTATCACGGTGATAATTAAATATGTAATGAGCCCACTGCCGAAGCTCCGCCCCATACCTAGCTAGCTACTACCAGAGCCTATACTACTAGCTTTAGCTTAGCTTGCTATGCTGCTGTTGTTGTCGTCCAGACTCCCCACGCTCCCTCTACCACCACCACCACAGCACCAATCCCTACAGCTAGTAGACGGTACTTTTTCCAGTTTGTTGGTGTAGTAAATTAAATATGGATAATGCCATAATGGTGGAGAATATACCTTGCGGGTTTCAGTAGAACAGATCGGAGAATCCAGGCACATCTCTTTCTTTCAAATAGTATACAAGTTTATTCGGATTAGCCAAAACATGTGACATACAAGGCGGAATGCATCCTTGCAAGTGAGTTCTCACCACGATGCTCCGCTCACATATACATTCAATTGTCCATTTCCAGTTAGTGCATGTACGTGCATGTGAGTAGACTTACATTGGTGTTCTTGTGTGTCAGTGGTGTGTGTGCTCCCAGTTGCTAATGACCCAGGTTACCTTCTGGTACCTTCTGCTCTCTCATGCCCTGGTGCTGACCCCTTATTTTATGGGTCTAAACTGTCTGAGTCACTATCAATAAATCACCTCGCCCAAACTCAGCTTTGTCCTCATCTCCCCCGGCTCTCTGACCTGTATGACCCTGGCCATAATAGACCCTCTGTGTTCAGGCCTCCTGGAATATAACTCCATATATCTCAATGTAAAGTCTCTCACCTGTGCAGCACATACTCCATATGACATTGTGTTTGTGTATGCAAATACAGGTGTATTATTATGTATACTCATGACTTGATCAAACAATTATAACATACTAAAGATGAACGGCTCTCTCTGTCTCTCCAAAGGGGAGAAGCCTAGGGCAGGGGGTGGTCATGGTCTCTTCTGCATACCCACTTTGAGTTCCTCCCGCTGTTTATCTATATATCTATATGCCTACTGTATAATGCCTATATGTCTGGGCGCCAATACACAACAGAAAACCCCCCTCCTGGCATCCTTATGCCAGGACTTACAGAGGTGCCCAGACAACCAATAATTAACATGACTGGCCCCTTAAATAATAAAATTATATTCAGAGTCCAGACCCCTGTCCGATAAACCACACAAACCATATTTCCACCTGACCCCCCTGGAAAGACAAACAGCCTATTACATAATAAAATAAGGAAAAACACACGCTCACCTAAGCACAAATGAACAAAATATAACAAAACATTACTCAAACAATACTATCATTGACCTTACTCATAAACTAAAGCAAACTTCTGACAGTATAAGCCGATAAAAACACTACATTAATATCATTAACCTTACATGATCTATTGACTAAATAAACTACAAAACAAATGTAAGTAAATCATTTTAAACATAAACAAATCCTAACTTGACCTATATCGCATAATTACCATTCAAAACAACATGAATCAATCATAACATGCACAGTGACGAAATGGCACATGCAGCGCACATATAAAACATATAAACCCTATGCTTAACGCAAATCTTCGCCGTCAGCGACTCTGACAACCACCCAATTTCAAAGATAAGCACCCGTGTTTTGAAAACGATCCCAACATTCAAAATAAATCATTAAACCATAGTTTGACGTGCTATGCCCCCTGAATTTTCGACACCCCCCTTGACACAGGAGTGTCATATGAACTCCTTGAATTGTATCACATTTAAAACAGACAAACCCTTTGTAAATAGATTTGAAACTGAACCCTGTGCTATCCCGAAATGGAACTCCTCATATAACTGAAATCCTATTTAAACCAAATCAAATCCCTATAGCCACTGATTAAATTCAAATACCTGCAAATGAAAAGTTGACACTCAAAACATATGACACAAATAATAAAACAAACAAAATAAAACCCAAACAATAACTCCACACATACACGTGTCATTAACAACCCGTTCAAAAATAATAAATCATACTAAGTGACAAAACTGCCCATCACCGAATATTACATGTACTGAAACACATAAAACAAAAACAAAGATTCTCTAAGTTGAAATGCAATATCTCTCATGACAGCGGTCCTCTGCCATTCCTCCCCCACTGACCTTTGTTGAGGTCCCCTGAGTACACACCAAGTCCGTACACGCGACATGCGATAGACACACCTCTCTCACTTCAGCCAAGAGACGACAGGTCTCACTAGCTTGCTCTGCAGCTAATTGTTGCACTGACAAAATGAAAACAAACATCCCTAAAAATAGCACTATCCAGTACTTTGTTAAATCTAGTTGATCCGTATCAGCACAGAGAACAACAACCTGTTAGACATAACATCTTTCAACATTAATTAAAACCACGATTTCTCAGCATTGATCACAATTCAGATGAATCACGATTTCTTCTCTCTCTCCATGATGTAAATTGTTCAGAGGTTCAGACACGCGGTAGGAAATGGCTCCCACATTTCTTTTTTCGCCTACAGAATAACAACGCTTTAGAAAATCTTCTTGATTCTCAGAGCTGAAATAGCTCTCAGATCTGTAGGTACAGAGCAGACCGTCACCATATACTTCAGTACAAGTGTACCACCACTGCCTTGTAGTTGGTTATAGCATCTCTTCCCGAACAATCACAAGGCTCTGACTGGCCGCTTATTGCTTGTCATGTCAATCACGACAGCAATAGCATTGAAACTCTCCTCTTCTCCATCGTATCGTGAACGTTGGAAGCTCCTCCCATGGGTCCTGGTCCAGAATAATGTTCGTTCCGACACCTCATGCAACGAACGCAGTAGTATCTGTGAAGGGTCACCTGCTGTTTTGATCTCCCGACGGTAGGAGCTGATTTAGGAGCTCCTCCGTGTTCCGTAGAGAGCTGCCCTGAGGCCACACCCCCCTGGACTCTCCGTCCTCTCGGGATGACCCCATCTTCCTGGTGGTCCTGCCAGATGTCCCCTGTCGACATCCAGAACCTGGAGATCACTAGTGCAGTTGGAATCCGAACGGACTCCTCTCCTTTCCACACCTATTAAAGGAAGCATGCAGGCCCCTCTACAGAAATCTCTCACTGGACTACCTAACAATTCACTGATGTCAAATCAACAAGCTCATGTATGCTAGGGCAGGACTGGCGGTTAAACTGAGAGGCACATTGTTTTAACCCTGACAATGTTCAACCTTGGTTGATCATCCCTCGGCTGAAAACTCCACTTCCTGGAGACATGGGCTAAAATCCCCTCAGTCATGTTACTAGCTATAGTCAGCTGTTCCAACCACAGGGTTTACGACTCCCCATGATCAGTATGTAAAGTGTATGGTGATGTCAGCCGTCGCCTTCATCACCCCACACACACACCTTGACTAAGGCCAATAATTGTTCAAATTCACACCAAACCCTCTTCCTTGCACTCCACTTTGACATCAGACTCCAGTCACTTCTCACTCCTTAGAGCAGAGATCAAACTCTGCTCATATCTCACAATGAATCTTCTAAAACACAATAGTACAGAAGATAAGGACAGGACAGGAGGTCCTCGCTCGTATCTTATTTACGGTGAGAAGAGATGGTTCTCGCCTCTCCCCTCTTAGTCATACTTTACTGGATATAGCTTGGTGTTCATCCATACATTCATTCATTAATTTCGTTCGCTCACTCACACATACATTATTCTCAATCAAACACCGTGATTTCATTCACACATACTCACACTTTCAGGATTGTGATCTTCTCATTTAAACCCCTGGCCAGTCTACCCATTTCAAGCTTCATATGACCTGGCAAACATTTCTGTTACTTCTGACACCGTAGGTGTACCAAATCAAATTCCACCGCCAAAACAAAAAAAGGTCAACAGTAGACATCTACCATCGCTATGCCTTTTTAAATGAGAAGATTCCATGCCTGCAGACATTTACATCACACACTAGGACAGAGTAGAAGTGTTATGTTTCTTCCACTATAAGGAGAGGATGCCCCCCCCTTGACTCATGCCCTCACTCACATGCTCCCACATTCCACACACTCATTTACACACAACCCTCTCATAAAATGAGTAGATGGAGATTTCTCACTTTAAACAACTTTCACACACTGTCTCATATGCACACGTACATACCGTACATGAATAGCCTAGTTCCCTTATCTAATTTAGTTCATTCATTCAGTTTATTTATTAACCTCCTATTAATTTCCAACCTTCATGTGAATATTTGACCGCCTGGAGGGATATTGTTCCCCCCTACTTACATCAGCATGCATATTGTCTTGTGGCATTAACATTTTGACTTGTGTCTACCGTCAGTATGACCCTGCAGCCCCTGCAGAGGTTGCAGTCGGTCGCCCCGGTTACACTGACGCCAGAAATGACTGATTTCTCCACATATGTAACAAACGCTCTGGTTCCTCTGATGGGAATTACTACCCGGTCCTTGACGTCTAGGTGGTCTAACCCCTGGCAGAGGAGAGTATGGGAGGTACCGGGGTTCAGCCTGGCCGGCCCGTGGCGGCTGCTGCTGACTATTTGAACTAACCACCCTCTGTCCTGCCAGTTGAGCAGAACTTACCAGTTGGGCACAAGTCAACGCCCTCTTCATCTCCGCATCTTGTTCTGTCTGAGTAGTTAACTTTCTTCGGTACAGGTCGACATAACGCGCAACATGGTCTATATACATCGCTTTAGTCATGCTGGTAAGACCCACAACCTCCCTTAACTTCCTCTGCACTGTCTCGGGCAACCCTTGTTCAGTCCTGTGGCATATAATCATTTGTTCTAGCATGCCCAATTCAGATTCTTTTGTCTTCGTCTCATCTAACCAAAGCCGTTGAATCCTTTTTACGTATTCTTCTGGATTCTCTTTCTCTCCCAGTGGAGCTAACACAATACTGTCACAAGCTCATCAACTTCATCCCATCCATGGGTGTCTGAGTATATTTATTATTCATTATTAACCCTGTAAAATAAATACTAAACAAAATAATAAACAAACAACCTTCCTCAATCAAAATAATAAAAACAACCTTCCTCAATCAAGACAAGGTCTCTTGTGTTTGTCTGAGTTCTTGCCCTGGCCTTTCTCTGTGGTGTGATGGGTTGACTAAAAACACAAAAATACAAAAGTAATGTCATTAGTATATTGTTCCCTTATATGTCCTATAGGTTATTACTATTATTATTATTCCTATTGTTACTGTCCTATTTCCTATTATTATTATTATTTTCCTAAATGTTCCAACCCAAATCAATATATATATATCATCCCCCCTTTAAAACATGTAGAACATGTTTTAACCCTAGTCCACCACAGGCCAAGGCATAATGACCCATGCACAGCACCATCACTTCACGGGAGCAATCACAACAAAATCCCTTTCTATTCCATCAATTTTATCACTCCAAGTTAGGCCCGGAACTCTTAATGCATCACCCAACCATATTGTTCACCCGTTTAGCCCGGACAGCACACCAGGATCTACCAGAAACTACCAGCCCAATAACAGGCACATCATTATCTTGTATTATCTCGGCATAAGAAACTTAATCACCTACACCCATTCAGCGTCAAGCCCAATCATGCAACACAACCGTCTTCTCTCCTAGACATGGAAACGTAAGCCCCAAAATAAACTATTCCTTCACAGACTAGTCATTCATTCAATTAACCCGACTCCGCACAATAATTCTGAACGTAGGACCTCGTTACCGCAATAATCAAACACCGCAGGGCGCATGATTCCGAAATATGACACCCCAAATATTATTGACACCCAGCCGTGTCGCCAGATCCACTTTGTCGACATGTTTTCCCCAAAATGACTCTTCCCATCACAATGGAACTGAAAGAAAACCCACTGACAAAACCATTAACTCCTACCCTACCTCGTCACATTACTACTACTTGTTGAAGGTGGACTCAATACTTTGTAATACGACGGGATATGTCAGGTCCATGTACCTCACCATTTCCACTACTTTGGATGTGGTGAACCCAATACTTCACTAAGTAATACCTCACATCATACACAGTCGGTCCCTGAATGCCCTCAGGAAAAGCTGCTCATCAACTCATCATAGGCCTCTCTAGAGCCTTCTGTTGGGGTACAATTAAATCCTAGGGGTCCGCGTGAACTTCTCCACATAGCACCTTCGCTGTATCTTATTTACTGACAGACCATCTTTCCTGACCCAACTTGTCTACCAACTGACCTCAGCTAACATTCCCACGTCCCCATATGGCCTCATTCAAACAATCGTTGTTACCTATGAAAATAGTTACTCAAAGTTACACCATAAATGACATCTATGTTGTCAGTGTCTTTTCTTTTCCTGCTCACACCCCATATATTTACTTATTTAAATGACGACAGCTCATACTTGCTCTTACTACCATTATCGAATTAATATGCCAACACCATCAGTGAGCTGCGAAAGCACTTTCCGCTGTACTGTACCGTATTTTACTCGCACTCTACCCTGACAACAAATTGAATCTCACCTCATCTCCTCTTATCTGTGACACGCATTCCACCGGCCCTGAAGACCAGAGTGCAGCACAAGACCGTCATGTACCATTACAAATACTATTTTAAATCAATTGTTCTTTAACAAAACTATGCCTACTATAGACTGTACACACATTCTAATTAATCACCTAACTGATACAATACAACGTAGAGATTGATTGACGTCATACTGGTATATATTTGACCTCACATGACTGTAGTAGCACCTTAACTTAACTGTCCATCTCCATTTGTATAAGCATATCACTGCCCACACATGCTGACGTGATTCACGATCGATCACTTATCTAATACTATAATATTGACTCATTTACATTAGTATTGTAGTATTTGACCTGCTGAGCACCTGATCATAGTATGTCTTTACATTCAGCCCAAACAATCTAATACCCTGCACTAAACGTCTGTGTACAGAAGGACATGGGAGGTTTGTTACTTTTTTCCCATGTTGTAAACTAAGTCATAAACATTCTAATAGCGCTAGGCCAGCTGTTTTCCCTATGCTTTGTCATGTCAAGACCCTGGTCAAACTAAAATCATATATCCTGGGGCACAACCATTTAAAGCTTACCAGACCCCACCACCCATTTCTATACACAGCAGCCCTGAGTTACAAACCCTTCGAACAACTATATCCTAAATTATCACAATTATAGTTGTTATTACTCTAATATATCATATTCCATGTAGGCCTATGACTTATTGCCATACTCTTTGTTTTTACGTACTGTAGACGCTCTGGATTAAGATAGAGCTCTAAATGCCTAAATTGTAAATTGCATTCCAGTTTTCTCTGAATTTCCTTAGATCTTTGCAAAAGATGTCACCAAATCAATCATCGTCACAATATTCTTATTTGCCAATCAGTGACTAGTTGTTAGCCTGTGTCAGGCCTAAAGAAAGCCCTTAAAAGCTAACATGTTATCCTCAATAAATGCAATCTCTTATCAGCCACACAGTGTTCAGGCGAATTCTTCAATTTTGTCACATACAGTAATACACATAGTAGCCTACATGATCAGGTCTCTGGCTCAAATACCACAAAACTAACTTCCTCCTCCGGGACTCTATAGGTGGGTGGGGCCTTGGGGCATTGGGGGTAAGTCCCTGCGACATACTAGCGTCATATCCAGAGGTGTACTTCTACATCAAGCTGCCCCACGCTACAAATGACATGGGATATATGGGATCCTGCCCTATGGGCCTCATGGCTCGGCAAGGCTACTTTACTCCCAATAGTCTCACTGAAATAACCCCTCGGGTTATCCACTAATTATTTTTTAACATTACAAATAACAAATGACAGCTACAAAGTAACTATCGTGGGAAGTAACCCTTTACATTCTCAATAGGAAACACAGCTAAAACTGTAGTTATGGTCAATTTCTGTCCACGAATGGGCTTTATAAGGTGATCCACTTTAACCCTCTACTTTCTGCAGCATGAACCATGTCACACAGAGGAGAGGCAAATAGACAATGAACCAATTGTAAAGGGGTAATTATCCCACACAACAGCATGACCCCCTCCCAGGCCTGCAAGTACTATGATTACATTTTCAACACTGCTTGTAGAACTGCTTATTTTTAAAACACTTGTCTTCTCACTCTATCAAATTTATCATCTTAAATTGTATTTCACTATTTGCTGTCCTAATAATTTCCTCAAAAGGTAATGTAATCCAGGTCCCATTCCATACTTCCATAATATTTTTCCATTCCGTCTTATCTTAAACCTTAAACAGTTTACATTCTGCTTTTCTCTGAATGTGTCTACAATTTAAATAACTTGCCATCGCGTACATTTCAGAGAACAGGAGATCTGGTGCATTTGGCTCTTAACTAATTTACACCATTAATCAGGGCATGGCCTGTCTGGGGACTTTAGACTATACATTTTAACCATGTCAGGGGAGAACAATGGCTCCATTTTTTACTGCTTAGGGAATTCACATGCAATTTTCCCAATTAACAACAATGTCAGACCATGAGCTGATCAGAATGAGGCAATACACTATTTTAACAACAGCGATCATAGCTACCATTTTCCATAAAGGCTTAACCCCACACTATAAATTATATAGTGAAGTCAATAGACGAGGCTATCGTTGGTCACTATTATACCTAAATTACTTTTTAGCTCCACGTTCTGATACAGCTTGTCCACAATGCATTTAACTATTAAAAGAACAATGCCCGCTATATGTGTTACGAATATGGTTTAAGGAAACCTGTAGATTTCTGCTCCTTCTACAGCTATCTGCCTATAAACATGTCACACCATGGTGTCCAAAAACCATTCCAGTAAGGCCTGTGCAGCACCTTAACTTAGTATTAATATTTTTTCTCATCATACACGTACACATTTGATCTGATCACTCTTCAGACACACAGTATGTGTTTTAGCATAACTTTCTATACTTTTCCCATTCCTCCTCTAGAGGATTATGACACTTCATATAGAACGGATTCATCTATATCCAGTTACATTAAGTATTAGTTCCATAGGCTACCTATCTCCACTTTAGGCTCCCGGCTGTTAACCATTTAACATCACTTTTCACAACGATCTCTCACACTCCTCTTCTTCTCATTCTGTCTGTCTCTCTCTCTTCCCCACACACATACGGGCAGACAGACATTTAAACCGTCATGACAGTCATATCCATATAGCGCTCAACATTATTTTATGCTCTCGCTAGCAGCGGGACCCACAAGGCGACTGGCGAGGATTATAACCTCCCTTAAGTTATTAGTAGCTACGAATTTAGGCAAGACAGTTTGTCTCCCTTTTAGGTCAAACACTCACAGACATACACTTCATTTAGGACAAACACACACGCACAGCTAGCTCAAGACAAGCAGACGCATGCAGCAACAATGTAATCGAGTATTTCTACTCTCCCCTGCAGCGCGCGTGCGGAGTCCGCAGACCATACACACATGAGTAGGCTATACACTCCTCTCCCCACTAACATAGGCCAATTATTCAATACACCAGCCCACAACCATACAACCGATCAACAGTCGCAGTATAAACAAAAACAAAACTTAAAAAATCGCATCCAAGAGAGATAGATTGAGTGCAGCGAAACAAAAAAGGAAAAATAAAAATAAGATCACCGGATCACCATTAGATAAATCCACGCAGGGCCGCGTGACCCACTTGTTGAGCATACACACAAGGATCCAGACATTGGGACACCCGGTCTAGATACGAGTATCCCAAATAAGAAAACAAATAACTAATTAAATGACGGAGGCTGACAGGAATTGTCGTCACCGCTCCACACTTACGCGCACACACAGCCAAGATAGACAGAGACACAGCCCACAGAAAGGCAGACAGATCGACCACACTTTTGACAACATACAACAAAACAACCTACCCTATCATTGCAAATTCAATTTTAATCCAACCATTTTCATCACATCCATCATAATTAACTGGTACCAATCTGTACCTGGTGCCTCTATACACCTCCCAAGGCTCTCACGTTACCTGCCTACACATATTATAATGGGATGATTTTTTCACATGGGGTGAGCTCAAAGCCTTAATTCTATGTAACCCGCTTCTGTTTACATATTCAGTTTTAACAATTTTATATAACCTTGTGTCACATATTCAGTTTTAACATTCGAAAATTCTTTGCCACCCTCATGCGCTGCCCCACAGGTATAGTCGCGAATTATTACTCCGTTTAATTAGGACAGTCTCCCCGCGGTCATTCCCCAGAATGACCGTTACCAACCAAGGCGCAATCCCACGTCCCTAATTATTCCCAAAACGTTATAATTAAGCTTATGGCCGCCACTGCACGACATACCATCGATCATGTCAAACCAGTTCATTGTACAGTATAAATGAAACAAATAAAAATATATCTCAAAACTAACAAATAACAGCCTCACGCACCATTCATTCCATGTCAACTCGGTGTAGGCTACCCACCGATATTATCCAGTGAGCCCCCGCTCCCGTCACCCAAAGCTGACGTTCATGTCACATCATAAACACATAAACACACCCCAGAACGATGCAGCCCTTACAAATAATCCAAATATACTGTACAATGGACGCATATAAAAGTCGTATAAACATGATCGCATTCAACACGTTCCTAGCAAGTCTTTTTTGGACAACATGGGGTATTTCCCAGATAAGCCTGTATAACCAACACAGGTTTGCAGTAGATTATTCACCGCTCGACTTAATATGGACTTAAATGACTCCAGCGCAGTCGGCACAACATCGCACAGATCCGGGAAACCCCGTGTCATCACATTTCAGTTTTCACTTTTTATTTTAGTTTTATATTTTATATCATTCCATTTAATTTAATTCAATTTCACTTTCAATTAGTTTTACAATTTTATATCAATCTACTTTATCTCTGGCAATTGCGATTCCCAGAAATAGAGTAGGTAATCATTATTATTAATAATAATAATTAATAATAATAATTATTATTATTAATCATGGACTCTCACTGCCCGCAGTTTAGTAATACTCTCACCATTATGCAACCGACGCCAAATCAACGTAGGTTCTTTCCGTTAACCTGTTCCTGGAAACGCAGTGAGTCAACTCACCAGGTCTCCCCCCCAAAAAATAAAAAAAACAGGCTGAAATCGTCCGCAGCTAGCTCGCCAGATTTGTAGTAAATTAAATATGGATAATGCCATAATGGTGGAGAATATACCTTGCGGGTTTCAGTAGAACAGATCGGAGAATCCAGGCACATCTCTTTCTTTCAAATAGTATACAAGTTTATTCGGATTAGCCAAAACATGTGACATACAAGGCGGAATGCATCCTTGCAAGTGAGTTCTCACCACGATGCTCCGCTCACATATACATTCAATTGTCCATTTCCAGTTAGTGCATGTACGTGCATGTGAGTAGACTTACATTGGTGTTCTTGTGTGTCAGTGGTGTGTGTGCTCCCAGTTGCTAATGACCCAGGTTACCTTCTGGTACCTTCTGCTCTCTCATGCCCTGGTGCTGACCCCTTATTTTATGGGTCTAAACTGTCTGAGTCACTATCAATAAATCACCTCGCCCAAACTCAGCTTTGTCCTCATCTCCCCCGGCTCTCTGACCTGTATGACCCTGGCCATAATAGACCCTCTGTGTTCAGGCCTCCTGGAATATAACTCCATATATCTCAATGTAAAGTCTCTCACCTGTGCAGCACATACTCCATATGACATTGTGTTTGTGTATGCAAATACAGGTGTATTATTATGTATACTCATGACTTGATCAAACAATTATAACATACTAAAGATGAACGGCTCTCTCTGTCTCTCCAAAGGGGAGAAGCCTAGGGCAGGGGGTGGTCATGGTCTCTTCTGCATACCCACTTTGAGTTCCTCCCGCTGTTTATCTATATATCTATATGCCTACTGTATAATGCCTATATGTCTGGGCGCCAATACACAACATTGGTTTAGCTTTTGGCCTTTTTGCTCGAGTCGTTATCATGGCTCCTTGGCGAAAATGCGTTTTACCTGCCTGCCATGCTCGCCAAGGGGGTTCCATTTGTTTATTCGCGTTCCCCAAAAAAGAGGAAATGAGACAGAGGTGGATGGAGTTTGTGATGCGCCACGGCGGGAGAGATGTGCTATACACCACCTCCACTGCCTACCTATGTAGCCAACATTTCACCGCCGAATGTTTCTCAAACTGGCAACGGAGACAGCTCGGTTTTACAGACAACCCACTCATGTTGGTTAGTGGTGCCGAGCCGAACATATATGTCGCCGCTGGGGCTCCTCTCCCCCCACCTGTATCACTATCTACCGTCGTCAACAGGCCTGTTGCTTCTCATGTAAGTTTCCAGCAGTACTTATTATAATTATACTTTTTTATTTATGTGTAGTAGTTTGGGCTCTATTTTCTGCTAAACGACAAAATGGTCAATATGTTACGTAGCGTTTGTAGTGTGTATCGTATCATCCACTGTAACATAGTGCATGGTCCATGATTTGACCATCGACCAAATACAGAAAGTGTGAGAGCCTCGGATC
The DNA here is from genome assembly GCF_963924005.1 of Protomyctophum bolini. Lineage (NCBI taxonomy): Eukaryota > Metazoa > Chordata > Actinopteri > Myctophiformes > Myctophidae > Protomyctophum > Protomyctophum bolini. The sequence goes on along the minus strand of NC_137877.1, from coordinate 3,553,174 downwards.
TCTCATGGGATTGATCCCGTCGCTGGACCTGACTGACGCGCCATCATAATGCTGTGTTGTTTACTCCTGTGTGTCAGCCCCAATAACATACACACAGGCAGCTCTCTCCATTGGCTTTTATGTATTTATTTCACCATGTACAGTGTGTTGTGCACAGCATCAGATCTGCGGTGTTAAAGATAAACCATAATTAGACATATTTACAGACCATGGATGGTTCAGACAGAAACAGACAAACATTTCGCTCCAACCATTTCATAGTGCTGACATACCTGCGGTCAAAGCCGTTTGCCCTTCCGGGTCAATCCTTCCCTCACCGTGACTGTGAACTTGACGCTTAAGTAACAACAGCGCCACCCCCAGGTTACATAACTGTGTTCGACATCAGTGTATTGCACTGTACCGGAAAGTGATGGTAGTAGCCTAGTCTGGTTGCATTGTTTCCTGGATATGAGTAATTAGGAAATATCACGTTCTGCTCTTTGATAAAGTTATGCCTGTGTTGTGTTGTCCACTGAAATAATTTGCCAAAGTCTCCAAAACATTTTTCTGGTGATGATAAACAGAACACAATAGAACACGTGCACTGCAAATGCAATGCATCTTCACTGACTGTCACAAAACACCATGTGCATGTTCATGTATTGTAGGTAAGGGTTTACCCCCCTAAGTGTACAGGGGCATAAGGGGCGGTCTCAAGACTGATGCTACAGTTATATAGGCCATTACAAGTGGACATTCACATTATTTTATTTTCTACATACAGATTTACGAGGGTGTTATTGATCAAGTCATAGCCTGCACTGTTGTTTTCATGAGCAGAAGTAGGCTATGTCTGAATAAGTAATTTATACTGTCATCTTATCTGTTCACAAAGCAGACCCTTCCATCCACAAGAGAGACACAGGGTCAGCGACAGCGTGACAAAGTCACTACCCGAGAAATTGGGGTTCAGACTGACCGCTCTGTGGGGAGAAGAACAGTTGCAACGCAACTTGCCAGAAGAACCCTCATTAGCAGCAAGAGTGAAGGTTGGTCAAGTTATTATGGTAGTCTGTAATTGTCTGACAGATTCTATTGATGAACAATATAATTTTTGAAGGACAACACTCCTGTCACTTATTGAATATAAAATATAACAGAACCTATTCATTAGTCATTCGACACAGACAGTACATTATGCTGCATACTGATGTTCATTGTCAAAGTATTTGTATACTATGTGCAGTGACAATAAATGTAATCTAATCTAATTACTGCTGTCACAATATCCTATAATCTATTATTCGGTCATTGGACACAATGTACTAAAGCTTGGTAAAAATCACTAAACTAAATATTATGTCAGACCACTTCTTATTGGCTTAGAGACAGTAATTATTAATTGTGGGGTTACAATATATTTATACATGGCATGCCATGACATGTATAAATATATATATATATCTCTATTGATCTAACTATTCCATTCCTTGGCTAACTATTCCAACATTGGCTTTGCAACAATAAATTCATTTTTCAGAGTTACTTTGCCCTGTTGAGTCTTTTGAGAGACTGAGAGGGGGTGAAGTTGGAGTTATCAAACATAATCTGTATGACCCACAGTTTAAAACACAACACTGGTGTTTACACAGTGTTCTGCCTCCTCAGAAGGTGACTGAGAAAGCTCAGTCCAGCAATAACTGAGCTAGCTGCTTCATTGCTCTGTACATTTTGCGAGCCATCACAGTCCCTCCTCCTTGGTACAGAGAGAGACGCTACTTTTGTGGTGGGTGTATTTGGAGGCATCTAAACTGTATTTAACACTCTTATTCTTATATGTTCCAGGTTCTCAAGCTACGGTGGCCACTAAGACTGTTGGTGTGGGCACTCTGTTTCAGTTGCCTCTAGGCACATCTCTGAAGAGGAAAGCTTTAGTGCCAGCTGAGAGCCCGGCAGCAAAGCAACCTCTCTTAGAGCTGCTGTCTTCTCAGGAGTCTGAGGTCCCATCCCTCGGTTCAGAAGAGGACCCCACCTACCATCCCAGCACGTCTAAATTAGATGACGACATCAATGAACGGTAAAACAAGAATTGCTTGTTATATTATCCATAGCATCCATATTCTGGATATGCCATAGCTGAACATTTAGCCAAAATGAAAAAGATCTGTAGATCTTCTATTTTCTCTCTGATGTACAACATAGTACATATGTATGATAATATATTCCTCATTATTTAATTTCATGCAGTTGTGCTGACAAGACAAAGCCATTTCGATAGCAATATGAGAGATTATACAAGAACAAAGGGGTTCCACCCCGGCTCAAGCCAAATTCTGGCTAGTCCGGTGCATCTCAGGAGTGGGACTGGTATGTGTAGAAGGAAGGCACTGGAACAAACTCTGCAAATAATGTGACACTTCGATGTCAATACATCCTGACCCGATGAAGATGTATTGACATAGAAAAGTTGTCACGTTATTTGCCTTCACATTGTAAATATTAAATGCTTTATTGCTCCAGTGCCTTCCTTATTCTAGAAAAGTATACACTTTGTAATAAGTATTTGTATTTGTCAACAGAGAGCCAACACAGCCACAGCACACAGTGAAGTACTTGGTGTATGAAGATTGCCTGCTGGACCTTTTCCGTATTTGCCCCACATGCGCTAGTGTCTGCAAGGTGCGCACATTTGTAAAAGGAACTTTCCTTAGTGTGACACAGACCTGCAGCCATGAGTTTTGTGAATTCAGCCGGAAGTGGAACAGTCAGCCACTGTTGCGCAGCACACCAGCAGGGAATCTACAGCTATCGGCTGCTGTCTACTTCACGGGCTCTTCTTTCATCCAGACTAACAAGGTTGGTAAGAAATAATGGAGTCTTCTCCCGCAGCTTTGTGTTTTAATTTTTCAGTGCATCCCACTCTGCTACAGAGGGATGTGGTATGAACACTGTTACAGAGGAACTTTCATATTTTTCATTGCAGGTGCTCAATGCAATGAATGTCAGAACGTTCAGCAGGATGTCACACCGTAATCACGTTCACCAGTACATCCAGGCTTCTGTGCTGCATAAATGGCGGCTACACCAGGCGGGCTTGCTGGAGGGTCTTAAACGGAACCAAAAAGTATCTCTTGGTGGAGACATGCGAGCGGACAGCCCAGGCCACTGTGCAAAGTACGGCTCTTACGCCATGATGGACCTCGACACCAACAAGATAGTTGATATCCAGCTGGTACAGGTAAATTGTTTGTAAAAACTAGAAAATGTGTTCAGTATAGCAATAGCGCAGAACTTCACCAATGAGGCAGATCTGGTATTCATGTGTGTGTTTATGATACACAGAGCAATGAAGTCAAGAGCAGTGTCCATATGGAGAAAGAAGGGCTGATCAGGAGTCTAAAGAACCTTTCCAGAGCTGGCGTGAAGGTGGATGTCCTGGTGACAGACCGACACAACCAGGTCCAAAAATATATGAGGGAGGAAAAACCCACTATTACCCACTATTACGATGTGTGGCATTTATGCAAAGGTAGGATATTATGGAAAATAGTGTTTATTGATCATTTGTAGCACCGCTGCACCATCCAATAAAATATATTTTATATGTTTTTAAACAGCTTTCACCAAGAAGCTGGTTGCCATGGCAAAGTTGAAAGAATGCGCTAAGGTCAAGCTGTGGAAGAACAGCGTCAAAAATCATCTCTACTGGTCAGCATCTGGTTCTTCCAGTGGAGAGGAAACGGTGGCAAAGTGGTCATCTGTGATCAACCACATCACCAATGTTCATGTCCATGACAATCCACACTTCCCCAAGTGCCTCCATCCCCCCTCGACTGACAAGAACAAGTGGCTGAAGCCTGGTATGCCACTATTCAATAGCAACCTTTTGTCATTAGAATGCTGTTGTAACAAAACTCTCAAGATCAGTGTTGATTTTGGCAGAAAATTCTGATTTCGAATAAAATTCCATTTAGCTTTAGTCAACTAAATATAAGAATTTAATCGACAAAATCTACAGTTGTTTTAGTTGACTAAAATGTATTTTGGCGGGCTGTCCTCATTTTTCACTTGCTGAAAATAGCCGATCTACAAGCTCACAATGCAGCGCAACACATGAGCTTGTAGAGCTGCTATTATCAGCATGCAATACTGGATCTCTTGTCCACTAGTCCCATCCTAACATTTCAGTCTTTGTCGATGTTATGACCTGGCTCTTGGGCCATAACAAAGGAGGAAGACACACGGCTGTTTAAAAGTGCACAAACCAATATTTATTTACAATATAACCAACTTAATAAGACTCAAACAAACAAACAGTTCTAAGGTGGAGTGTGTTAATCAGTAGATCAGTAGTGTCAGTGAGTGGATGTGTGGTGGGTGTAGTGTGGGGTGTTGAATGGTGCAAAGATGCTGCTGTCTCATGGAAGGAGAGAGAGACTGAGCGTTGCCACACCCAGCCTCTTATAGTGCACCCTGGGAACACTGGCCAGGTGCTCCCAATGCACCTGATCAGCAACTGGGCAGGACCTGTGGGAAGCACCAGACTAGGCCTACCTGTAACAAACCACACAGGCCCTAGTAGCCCAACTACAGGGGCTGTGACAGTCGACGAAATTGTGAATCTTCGTTTTATTCATCATAGCTTAGTTTTCATTTAGTTTTCGTCATTGAAAATAGTTTACCGACAAACATTTTTTGTCATAGCTTTTGTCGACGAAATCAACACTGCTCAAGATGTAATCCACTGACTGAATGTATTTTATAATAGTATACTCTTTCCCCCTTTAGGATCAACGGCCGTCCGCAAGCTGGAGACGGTATTGACCAATAAGCGCATTCTGGGAGACGTGAAGAAGCTGAGCCCTCTGTACCAGACATCTGCCTTGGGAAGCTACCATAGCGTCATTTTGAGATTTGCTCCGAAAAATGTCGCCTTTTCGTACTTGGGAATGCTTTGCAGGTAAATTATATAATAATCATGTTGTAATCAAGTGTTATGTATTATTTATTATTATAGTGCCATTTCATTTGGAAATATTGTGCATCTGCTGCCTATGTGCTGGTTGCCAGTGTTTAAAAAAGGGGGGGGGGAAAGCCAGCCACTTGAACAATGTAAAATGTGATCTTCTAGCCATCTAAAAACTAACTTGGGTTCATGATATCATCCCATTCTTCTCATTTCAGGCTTTACCTCGCTGCATTGCATTTCAACGAAAATGCTGGACGTCTCCAAGCGGTAACTGCGTCAGGAGTTCCGCAGCACAAAATAACGTTTCCCAAGGCCAGGAAAGGGGACCACGTGGTCAACAGGGTTGAGACCAACTATACTACAGGTCAGTTACATGCAGTACCATGGTCATCAGTGAAACTTTGCATTATAAATGCTCTAGTTGCAATTGAGAGACCATATGAATTACTCAAACTACTGTACATGCCGTTATGTGCTCTTGTGTATTTTAGAATATGTGACGGAGCTTACAGACCTGCTCTTTGACGAGGTGTTCCCCAACCCTGCACATTTTGTGGCTGAGCTGGAAGAGGTCCCTGTCCCTGGATTCCTGTGCTCACAGTACGAGCATCCAGAGAAGACTGCTGTGTCCCGCTTCATCCACCCAGAGCCAAATTAAGACGTCAAATAAATACAAAATAAACAAAGCATTTTGCCTCCAACAATCTGTAATTTTATATTTTAGCTATATACACACACAGCAACATACTTTTCTTCCTTCATGGGAGCCAAACTACCCGGAGGTTTGGCAGAATGCACTGGAGTCAATGAGAGCTCAGTGACCAGCTCATGAACAAACATTATTTATGAATGACTGAGACCGGTTGTAAAGTAATCACTTCTGGAAAAATAAATAAATCTGAATGAAGTTATCTTTAATTACATTATTATAAGTAATACTATTAGAGTTTTACTATTACTCGAACGAAAATAAAAGCTTGGGGGGGAGATGCAATGCAAATGAAAGACATATACTGTGTATCCCTATTCCCTGAATTCCTGAATTTTATAGCTAAACAGACAGAATTCTATTTTATTTGAATGATGAAACCCAGCTGCCATTAATAGTTGGAAATGGAAATTGCGGAAATGGTAATTGCGGAAATGGTGGAAATGGAAATTGAGGAAATTGCGGAAATGGAAATTGCGGAAATGGTGGAAATGGAAATTGAGGAAATGGAAATTGCGGAAATGGTAATTGCGGAAATTGCTCTTCACTTATAGCTATCTATTTTTAGGTAGATTGTTTTATTTTACTCAGTCAGCCATATCACTACTCATTTTTTTTCATGAAAAAGGTCATAGCTGGGTAATCTATTTTCAGGCAAATTGTGTTTATTGTATTTTATTTTACTCAGCCATAACAATTTATTTTCTGTTAACCAACTTGCTGGCTGGCAGGCAGGCAGACAGCTACTCATAGACAGGCAGACAGACAGACAGCTACTCATGGAGAATTGGACAGGCAGGCAGTCAGACAGCTACTCATAGACAGGCAGACAGACAGCTACTCATGGATAATTGGACAGGCAGGCAGACAGCTACTCATGGACAATTGGACAGGCAGGAAGGCAGACAGCTACTCATAGACAGACAGACAGCTACTCATGGACAATTGGACAGGCAGGAAGGCAGACAGCTACTCATAGACAGACAGACAGCTCCAAATATCTTTAAAATAACTAAAGGCTATACTACTCAGCCTTACTCTCAGAACCCACCTCACCCCTGCTCATTTTAATAGGCTGAAATGGCTTAGGGTTGACGACAGAGTACAGCAACTTGGTCTTGGCCTGGTCTACAAGATTCGCTACACCACTAAGATACCCCCCCAACTTTCTTTAGTCTTTAAATGTTCTGATGAAAATGCACTAAAAAAAGTACATGATGAATTGCATTAATTCAGTTACATCAATGTGTTTTATATTTATGTAACTGAATTAATGCAATTCATGTTGTATAGTTGTTTTTTAATGTATTTCGCTTTGTGTGGACGCCATTAGCTGACTGCCGTGGCATCAGCTAATGGGGATCCTTTTCAAATAAACAAATACACCCCGAGGTAAACAAGTCATGTTTTGGTTATTTTGTATTGACCTGTACCCTTCTATAAAATGAACACATTTTTAAATCAATCAATCAACCAACCAACAAACCCCGCACCCAGACAGTAACAGTACATTTACTTGAGTACTGTATAAAGATTACAGATTTTGAGTAGGCCTATAATCTGTACTGTAGTTAAATTTATTTTTTATTCAGCCTCCACTTCATACCAGCAGGGGGACGAGACATTTTGGAAATCTGCATTGGCATATAATTCCCACCAGATGTCGCCAAAGACTATTGCATCCAACTGAAGCAGAGTGTGTGTGTGTGTGTGTGTGTGTGTGTGTGTGTGTCTGTGTGTGTGTGTGCACCGCTCTCTCTCTCTCGCTCTGTGTGTGTGCGTCTGTCTTTATGTCTGTATCGTGCGTGCCTGTTACCACAAATTAAATTATAGCCAAAACAGTTATGTTTATTCTCATCTGTCTATGCCAACAACACAATGGCCGTCTTCAGGGTATATAGGCCCTATCATATCATATCCTATCCTATCCTATCCTATCCTACTAACTACAGAGAATGCACCAGAGCCGTTTTCAGATGCTTTGTGCAGTTCCATGACACACTCCCCACTGAGTGAGTACTAGTGCTGCATGTCCACAGGGGGGCCCGGGGCCCCTCCTCTCCTCTCCTCCTCCCACTGTCCTACAGGGGGCCCGGGGCCCCTCCTCTCCTCCTCCCACTGAGAGAGAGAGGGAGAGGGAGAGCTGCATGTCCGTGGATCTGCAGGGAGCCGGGGCTCAGCCCGGGGGGGCCCCTCCTCCTTCCTTTCCCAGCCTGTGGAATGGTGGGAACCGGGTATACAGGGCAGCCCGGAATGGTGCGCTATTTATACCACCCCCGTGCAACAATCTGTCGAGGGCTCCTCCCCAGGGACGGGCCGCCGGCAGCCTCCCCAAGCCGCGGAATTTAACCCGGGACAGCTCTCTCCCCAGATGTGATGGAAAACATCTGGCCAGCTGCTTCGCTATACACTACAAGGCCTGGGCTGTCCTGTCCTGTCCACCCCCCCCCCCCCCTCTCTGCCAGTACGACTGCCCTCCCAAACAGCAGGAATTTATTTATTGCATTTGTTTTTTAGGCCCAATTGAGATGCAGCATCTTGTTTTCGAGGGGTCCTCCTCATGTACTGTAGTGTACTGTACACCAGTGGTTGACAGAAGCTCACCGCATATTGCATGTCAGTCAGTTACTAGTCAGTCAGTCACTAGTCAGTCAGTCAGTCAGTCAGTCACTAGTCAGTCAGTCAGTCACTAGTCAGTCAGTCAGTCAGTCAGTCAGTCACTAGTCAGTCAGTCAGTCACTAGTCAGTCAGTCAGTCAGTCACTAGTCAGTCAGTCAGTCACTAGTCAGTCACTAGTCAGTCAGTCAGTCACTAGTCAGTCACTAGTCAGTCAGTCAGTCAGTCACTAGTCAGTCAGTCAGTCACTAGTCAGTCACTAGTCAGTCAGTCAGTCATTAGTCAGTCACTAGTCAGTCACTAGTCAGTCAGTCAGTCAGTCAGTCACTAGTCAGTCACTAGTCAGTCAGTCAGTCAGTCACTAGTCAGTCAGTCAGTCAGTCACTAGTCAGTCAGTCAGTCACTAGCCAGTCAGTCAGTCAGTCACTAGTCAGTCACTAGTCAGTCACTAGCCAGTCAGTCAGTCAGTCACTAGCCAGTCAGTCAGTCAGTCAGTCAGTCACTAGTCAGTCAGTCAGTCACTAGTCAGTCACTAGTCAGTCAGTCAGTCAGTCACTAGTCAGTCAGTCACTAGCCAGTCAGTCAGTCACTAGTCAGTCACTAGTCAGTCAGTCAGTCACTAGTCAGTCAGTCAGTCAGTCACTAGTCAGTCAGTCACTAGTCAGTCAGTCAGTCACTAGTCAGTCAGTCACTAGCCAGTCAGTCACTAGTCAGTCAGTCACTAGCCAGTCAGTCAGTCACTAGTCAGTCAGTCACTAGTCAGTCAGTCACTAGCCAGTCAGTCACTAGTCAGTCAGTCACTAGCCAGTCAGTCAGTCACTAGTCAGTCACTAGTCAGTCAGTCAGTCAGTCACTAGTCAGTCAGTCACTAGCCAGTCAGTCAGTCACTAGTCAGTCAGTCAGTCAGTCACTAGTCAGTCAGTCAGTCACTAGTCAGTCAGTCAGTCAGTCACTAGTCAGTCACTAGCCAGTCAGTCAGTCAGTCACTAGCCAGTCAGTCAGTCAGTCAGTCAGTCAGTCAGTCACTAGCCAGTCAGTCAGTCAGTCACTAGCCAGTCAGTCAGTCAGTCGCTAGTCAGTCAGTCAGTCAGTCAGTCAGTCAGTCAGTCAGACAGACAGACAGATACACAGCATTAAATGCACATCACTTAAAATAACATCTCAGCATCAAGTTATTTATTTATTATTGCATTTTTTAATTTAAAAAAAGATTAATTGTAAATGTGTTACATTGACTTCGATCAAAACATCTCCATGTCCCTCTGTCTCTCAGCACAGGTAACATTAGATCAAAACATCTGCATGTCGTCTGTCTCTCAGCACAGGTAACATTAGATCAAAACATCTCCATGTCCCTCTGTCTCTCAGCACAGGTAACATTAGATCAAAACATCTCCATGTCCTCTGTCTCTCAGCACAGGTAACATTAGATCAAAACATCTCCAATGTCCCTCTGTCTCTACAGCACAGGTAACATTAGATCAAAACATCTCCATGTTCCTCTGTCTCTCAGCACAGGTAACATTAGATCAAAACATCTCCAATGTCCTCTGTCTCTCAGCACAGGTAACATTAGATCAAAACATCTCCAATGTCCCTCTGTCTCTACAGCACAGGTAACATTAGATCAAAACATCTCCATGTTCCTCTGTCTCTCAGCACAGGTAACATTAGATCAAAACATCTCCATGTCCCTCTGTCTCTCAGCACAGGTAACATTAGATCAAAACATCTCCATGTCCTCTGTCTCTCAGCACAGGTAACATTAGGCACACGACAAGAATGCAAACATCATCTTTGTGGTTCTAACTAAACCGTTTTGGTTGTTTTACTAAACACAGAAGAGAGAGAGAGAGGGGGGGGGGGGGGGAACAACAACCACGAGTTAACCTTTAAGCAAAACTGCAATAGAATCTCACGCCGTGAAAGAGCAAGGCGAGCTAAAACAATCAACAGAGCGTGCGTTCGGCTCCTCGCTCCCCGTTCCTCTGCGAAGGTACAGAGGGACGGGTCGGTTCGTTCAACCCCCCCCCCCTCTCTCCCCTCCCTGTGTCTTCTGTGGTTATTACTAAACACATACAAACTTTTGTAAAACCACCACGGTCGGTCTCCTCCCTTGTAGAGTTTAAGAAACACTGCCTATAATATCATCCCAGCGTGTCTCAACCTGTTCTCCAGTCAGGAGGAGCCCCACTTGGGCAAAAGCGTTGACCACTTAAACACGGTATAACCCAACACGTTATGATCAACTAAAGTTCTTATTTAGCTGTGTCGCAAATGATCGCTCGCTTTTCTTTTCTTTTAAAATTAAAATCTTAAGTGTTTGTTGAGAACCCACTGGCCATGCAAGACCAAGTTGTTTGGCTGTAGCCATAATATATTCCCTCCAACATTTTAGTCACCAGATAAACAAAACTGGATGACTTATAGAAATCAACAGTATACAAAAAAAACCTCTACGAAAAAAAAAACATCCAGATAAAGAATATTGTATTAAATATACTTCAAAATATAGCACTCATTTTCTAATGATCAACATTGGCGCTTGTGTCGTTGTGTGTTGTGTTGTGTTGTGTAACAAAAAAAAAAAAAAGAAAAAAAAATATGACATGAGCATAAAGGACCGTAAAGCCATGATTTGGGTTGATTTCTTCTGCAGACGTTCTCATTAATCTATGGCCGTACACAAACACTCAAAAGGTTTTTTTGGGGGCATTAATTCCCCCAAGAAATACACTGCATTTATTATTATCCCAGAGTGGGGTTCATGCACTACAATTAAAAACAACCCACATTTTTGCAAAAATGGTAAAAACAGATATTTTTTTTCAGCAACACAGCAAGAAGATCTATCGTATAGGATAATATTGAAGCCACTGTCCGTCGTGCCAGGGCTAAAGCTAACAGCAGCCTTTATGTACAGCTTATGGTACAGTAATGAGCCCCCCCCCCCCCCCCCCCCATTTCCCCCTCCCTGGGTCAGTGAAAAGCACTACTTTGAGACAATAAGCGTATTTCCCGTTTGCACAAAGATGCTTTTGGAGAGGGAAGGAAAAAAAAGCGTTTCACTCGAGTACCCGAAAATGTTTGAAATCTGGGGAAGTCGTTAAGGAGGGCGTGTGGGAAGCCCGGGATACTTTTTATTCCACTTCTCACATCCCGTGGTTGGGAAGTTCCCCTGCGATATAGAAATGTCTCCTATACCTGTCTCTTTTAGCACTAATCATAACAATGTTCTTTATTATGTGCGAAGGGGTGGGGTGGGGATTCTTGGAAGATGGAGACGTAGAACGTTACAAATATGAATCACTGTTGGCAAAAGAAACATCTGATGGCCAGGACGCAGTTTTACACCAACTCCTTGAACATGAATTATCAGAAAATAAAAGCTCAGAGATGGTTTTTAAGAGAGGTTGTGCGCCATACATTTGGAGACGATGATTAAATTGACCACGCATATATGTGGTGCTGTCAAAACGTTGTTACAACCACAGGTTGATTAGTTCCCTGATTCAAATAGGTTTATGTTTTTTTGGCATTGGTATTATTACGATAACTGAACGGGTTCCATTACGGTTATTAATTACAATCCAGGAACTCGATAGTGTACGGAGTGACGTAACGAAGTCACGAATTATGGCGCAAAGAACACAGGACCGAATGGCACATACTGTAGGAGTTACACACACACACAAAAAAAAGGTTAAACAACCACTTGGCAAACTTTAAGTACTGGAGCTTCTGTTTCTGAACCACAACACCCACAATGCTTTGTGGAAAACCGTGAGACGTCCCTCCAAAACAAAAAAGCGCAACACTGAGAACAATAATACGAAAACATTACATTACAATCCAATACATTTTCAGATCGACCGCTTATTTTTTTTGTTGTGAACATGCCCCAGGTTTTAGAGAAGAAGTGCATTAGTCATGACAACTAAATCTGTCAGGCCCTGCATGTCTCTTTAAAAAGCATTCTGGTTCATCTTTCATTCTTTAAACGTCTTGGTCAGAGATCACTATTAAAGACTGGATGACCCAACGCCCCCAAACGAGACTGCAAGTTTTGCCACTTAATTCTCCACCCTGACACAAATCCTCTGAACAACAAGTTCAGGATTACAGGCATTAAAACAATCATCATAGCTAGAGATCCCTCGTACGTGAACGACAACAAGAAGGACAACAGTTTTCTTCTTTTTCTTCAGTGTCTCACACCAGTTTTACCAAAAAAACGAGGCCAACGCCTTGCGGCACGCAAACCCCCGCAAGAGGCAGTGCTGGTGTTAAAACACAGGAAATGGTGTCATGGTGTTTTCTGAACAAAAGAAAAAAGACAAAACAAAACCCAACAACAAAGCAAGAAAAAAATTGCACAGTCATGATTGGGGGTGGGTGGGTGGGGGGGTCATTGGGGTTTGGGGCTGAGGAGGGAGGGGAGAGGTTGGAGGTTGGACCGTGACCCCTCCTCCAACCAGAACACTCAATAGCGGCGTTGGGACGCGGAGAGGGAGGGAGGAGGGGGGGGGCTGGTGTTACGCTGTGGCGGCGGGCACCGAGACCTCCAGCAGGCGGTTGTTTTTGCGCTTGCAGGACACCGTGCTGTTGCCGTTCTTGGGGACGCCCGGGACAAACTTCACGCACACCTTGTCCTGCTTGAACTGCACCAGAAACCTGTCCACGGGAGAAACAATGGAGGAACGCGGGCGTGACTTTGAGAGAACACGCGTTAGGGCATTCACTTCTAGTCATTTTTACTAGTTGACTAGTTGCCTAGTTTACTAGTCGACTAGTTGTTTAACTACCTATTATGTAAAAAAAAAAAAACATTTTCTTTTTGGAAATACATATTTGTGTATTCTACCCGATCTCGAGTAGCCTGGCTCCAGCCCCTGAATCGCTAGCCACATTAAAAATGTATGTTCAGGCGATTTAGGGTCTGGTGACGCTCCCGAAGGAGATCTCGGACTCGGTTGGAAATCCAACCGACGAATCAGCGTCGTTTCAACTCGATGACGTCAAACAACAGTGCCGTCCAGACACAAACAAACATGGCTGCCCCCACTGCGGTAACTCACGGCCGTATCAATCTGGCTATTAAATCGACGTATGATATTGCACAACTCAGTTCACACGTGTGTGATTATTAAACTTACAGTAGCTGTGTATAGTTGGGGGAGGTCGTCCTCTAACCAATTATCTGAAATGTATTTTTTTGTTTTTCATTTTTATGCAGCATTTTGAGATTTGTGTCAAATATAAAGAGCATATTATTATTATTATTATTATTATTTAGAGAGCTTTAGGGTTAGAGCTATGCCTGACTTATACTTCCAGCCTAATATTTACTACAGTAGCAACACATTTCAGCTCTTTGCGGCAAAGAAAAGTGTGTGTGTGTGTGTGTGTGTGTGTGTGTGCGTGTGCGTGTGCGTGTGTGTGTGTGTGTGTGTGTGTGTGTGTGCGTGTGTGTGTGTGTGTGTGTGTGTGTGCGTGCGTTGCGTGTCTGTGTTTGTGCGTGCGTGCACGTGGTGGGCTCTTAGGCCTTGTCCACACGTATCCGGGTAAACGGATAAACGTAGGTTTTTATATGCGTTTTGGGGGGGGTCGCCCACACGCAAACGCGTTTTTGGTCCATATAAACGCATCTTTTGGAAAACTCCTGCCACAGTGTATTTTTTTTTAACTCCGCCTGTGTGTTCCCGTGTGGACAATGTAAACGGAGTTTTGCATGGGTCTTGCCATTGGTCATATGGACAGAGAGATTTAAAAAAACGTGTCGTATGGACAGAGAGATTTTAAAAAACGAAAACGCTACGTTTATGTAGGTGTGGATGAAGCCTTACTCGTCTGAGATATCGATGTCCAGCTGTTCGGTGGGCGTGGCTCCGGTCCGGTGCAGTTTGGTGATGATCTCGATCAGATGTTCACTACTGAGCAGGAAGTCTCCCTTGGAGGCCGACGCTGAGCCCTGAGGGTTAAGAAAAAGATGTGAAAATGTGCCTCAAATCTTTGAATATATATTATTACAGAGTGATCATTTTAACTCAAATCTTTGCTTGGAGGTCCCTGGCATAATATTACATAATATTTCATGTCAAGGACCCCAAAAGTTATGAGAACCACAGATATAGAAACATGAGGTTTTTCAGAAGAAAAGACGTCAGGCCCATAGGTTATTGTACGACCAATTTCAAAAACAAAAACACAAAATGGATAGAACACACACAAAAAAAAGCCTAAGGCTTGTTTCCATTGTGGTTCATGGACAACTCCTGCAGTCAGAGAAAGGCCATAAAAACAATGCTGGGGACCCATGCAGCGCTGGGGACCCAGAAAATGTGCCTCAAATCCTTGAATATATATATTATTACAGAGTGAACTTTTTAACTCAAATCTTTGCTTGGAGGTCCCTGGCATAATATTACATTATAACTTTTGGGGTCCTTGACATGAAATATTGAGAACCACTGATATACAGTAGAAACATGAGGTTTTTCAGAAGAAAAGACGTCAGGCCTAGGTTATCCCATTTTGACCTGAGATCAGATTAAAAAAAGATTCTTCTACATCCTGACAGTTTTCTGAAAAAGCCATGTTTCTATGTCAATCGTTCTTTCGATTTTTCAAAAATAGCAGACCTATAGGTCTGCTATTTTTGAATAGCTAAAGCATAACATAATGCGAACACCAAAAGGGGTTCCCGCGATTCTAATGCCGTCCGATTCAGAATCGATTCTCATTTCCCAAAAATCTAAATTTTTCTTCGTTTTTGCACAAATGTACCTGTGCATGCAATGCATTATGGCCTGGGTTTCTGCATAGTGCATTTACTACCAGCTAAGCTAAGCCTGCCAATTGTATTTATTTTACACCTATTTTAATACTAATGTATTGTTCTGGTATTGAGTGAGAAGAGATTTTGTAACTTTTGTAACAAATTAGTGCAAGCTAAATAAATGAGACATGTTCTTACTCTTGGATTTAACCTTTGTGTGTTTAAATCATTCAGTTGATAAAACCTTTACAATTATACAAGCTTTTTACTAAATGTACTCTGCTTTCATGCCAGTAGATCATGCTAAAATTCTATTTAATTGTTTTTAATAAAAATTAAAAAACTGCTTTAGAATCGAAAAAATCGAAAAGATCGTTTTTGAATCGAATCGTCACCCCAAGAATCGGAATCGAATCGAATCGTGGGACACCTAAAGATTCGCAGCCCTAGTTCCCGCCCGCACAAAATGGGTCAAACCATTCCTGGTGGTCTGGTCTGGCCTCACCTCTTTGAGCTTGAGGGCGAAGAAGCCGTCACTCTGCGTGCTGACCGAGATGCTGGCCAGGTCAGGCAGAGGAACACTGGACTTCACCTGGCCCGTCTTCTGGTCGGCCAGGACGAAACTGTTCTTGGTCAACAGGAAGATCCGCGTTGCACCCTGGGGGAACCCAACCAGCGGAGAGACCAATCAGTTCAGTGGTTCTCAAGTCACATGGTTTGGTGACATTAAAGTGAGAATTTAATTACTTTTAATACATAAAAATAAAAGATTACCATACCATACCATACCATCTTTATTTCTATAGCACATTTAAATAACAACAAGTTGTACTAAAGTGCTTTACAATAAAATAATACAAATCACAACTTAATTTAAAAACAAACAACATACAGTACACAGTGTCACTTTCAACATCAAAATGCTCATACTATGCTTGGAAAAGCCAAAGAATAAAAATATGTCTTGAGGCGTGATTTAAACACCTGAAGAGTGGGGGCTTGTCTTATGTGCAGAGGCAGCTCATTCCAGAGCTTGGGAGCTGATTAGAAAGAGACCATTATTACTATTATTACCCTTATTATGATGTCATGTCTATGAATTGATTGCATAGAGCTACAAAGTAAATGGAAACATTATTTTGGTGGAATTCCTTTTGGACCGAGTGTTTGACTGTACTCTGTTGCCGTTTATACATTCTGTCTAATAAATTATTCAATCAATCAATCAAAACAGGTCAGATGTATGTTTACACACGCCACAGACATGTCAGATGTATGTTTACACCAGGGGGGCAGTCAGACAGATTTTTTGTGAAGACACTAAGGAAATGAAAGTTCATATAATGGCCTGTTGTGGCGCTGTCATTGGGCTCAAAAAAACCCATAGCCCCATAGAAGTCCATGTATTTGGGCCCAACTTCACCTAGACTGTATTACCGTAATAAACATGGTCATGAATACTTTCTGCTTCCAGTCACTAGTTTAAAGTCTAATTTCTAATAATATTAAATAATATTATTTTTGGAAAATTATGGTCCCATTTATTAAAAAAATGACCATAAAGTCGCGCATGTTCTGAGGGGCGTGGCTACCGTTACAGTCTATGAACGGGATCCCCCACCCACTCGAGTCAAAATAAAAACCAACAAAGAAGAAGGGGGGAAGTCCCGCCTCGTTGTCTGGGCCAGCCAATGGCCAGCTGGACCAAAACGGATCTAGAAAGATGGCGACTTCCAGTGCAAGGACTGACAGGCTTCATTTTACGTTCAGGTTAGACCCGCGGAACGCTTTGTCCATATTTTTTACACACACACACCAGTGACACCACAGACATGTCAGATGTTTGTTTTGGGGCGGCGGTGGATCAGGGGTAGAGTGGCCGGATGGGAACCGCAAGGTTGCCAGTTCGAACCCTGTGGGCTCCCCCAGAGTTAGTGTAGAAGAAGTGTCCTTGCGCAAGACACTGAACCCCTAATTGCTCCTGATGTGCTGGTTGGTGCCTTGCATGGTTTCCGCCGCCAACGGTGTATGACTGTGTGTGTGAATGGGTGAATGTAATGCACAATCTATGTAAAGCGCCTTGGATAAAGTCTGCTATATAAATGCACCATTGATGTTCACACACACCACAGACATGTCTAGATGTATGAGTGTTCATAATGGTCACCTTGCCGTTGGCCCTGTTGATCTTGTTCACCACGTCGGCGAGCAGAACCTTCTCTTCCACGGCGCTGTTCAGTTTCTGGTACTTTGGGTTCTTGCCGATCTCCAAGTAGTCTCCTTTGAAAGGCTGGCACACACTGAGACACACAGAACCACAGCATTAAGACACACACTGAGACACACAGAACCACAGCATTAACCACACGCACACTCACTGAGACACACAGGAGAACAATAGCATCACGCACACACACGGAACCACACAGTGGTTCCTAAGTGTTTAGGTGGAAGCTAAACCTGGTGTGTTACTGTCCAGTATACCTGCTGGGGTAAAGTGCCTTCTTGTCTTTGAAGATCTCACTGGCCTCCAGTTTCTCCTCGTAGACCGCCTTCTTCTCGTTGGTGAACTGACCGCAGTACTTCTTGCACTGTGATGAACATGAGGCAGCAACATTTGATGGTGGTTTTATTTTGCTTCTCCAGACAGACATAGTACAGTCAAAAGGTGCTCTCCCTAACCTGCTGGTAAAAAAAACCATTGGCCTTCCCGGTGTTCACTGACTACCTGTGTGCTCACTTGATTAAATAGATTCAGCTGTGCCCCCAGAACTGCCCATCACCTTCAAAACAAAAGCATTCGCTGTAACAGAAATAATGGCTGTAAACAAACTAATTAAGCAAAACAAACTAAATAATACATGCGTTCAATTATATAGAAAAAATACTGAATTAGCACAAATACTTAATAGCTCCCACAAGTATTATACTGCTTAAACAATGATTTCCCATCTTCATATAGGACTAAACTTTTTTTAATTCTCAAGTTTTTTCATGCCATATGTCAAATTGACATATTGGTTGTTCAGTTTGACCCACCAGTTTTGGAGATATGGCTTATAGAGTAATGTCTTGCAGAAAACAGAGTTGAGAAAACAGACTTGAAAGATTCACTTCTGTGGACTCTAACATTACACCTAGCTACATGTTTGGGCATTTATTTCATATTTACATGTCGATTTCAGCTCTGACACTTATTTCAGACATGCTCTAGTATGTGAAGGGTCTGCCTGTGCTATAAAGTTTTTCTCCTCTGGTGAAAAGCTGGAATTTGCATGATGGCAGTCTCTCAGTGAAATCTGGTCACATAATGGTATGGTGGAAGTGGTTCTTTCATTTAGTCACAGTATGTTATGTTGGACGTACCCTCCAGAGGTGGAAGATCCTCCGGAGCTGTGTGTGCGTGGCGTCCAGGAAGAGGTAGGGTCGGCTGGGCCAGTTCTTGTCTACGGGGGACATGGAGGGTAACGTCTGCTTCAGGCCCAGGAAGTACTTCTGCATCTGCAGGTACAACAAGGACGACGCACTGCATTAAGGTATGTACGGTATGTACGTTAGGGCATGGAGCAACTAGTCCACAAGTACATCCACTAGTCCACCTTGTTGGTACTAGTTGATTAGTTGACAAGAAAAAAAAGGTTATTCTTTTTGGCCTCAGGATCAGGTAGATTATAGTTAAATGTACAAATATTTATTTACAATTTACAATTTACATGTGTCGTCTTTCCCAAGGTTGACAAATAAAATCTGCTACAACGAAAGTCCCTTTGGCAAAACATATCTCCATTTTTACATAGTCATTTAAATCTAGGAAATCCCCACATATAGAAGACATCTTATTAACCAAAATATCCCTTAAATCGTATTTAGAGCAGTAAAACAGAAAGTGAACTTCGTTTTCAATTTCATCTAGATCACATGTTGTACATAATAGGTAGTTAATTAATTAAACAACTACCGGTAGTTGTTTCTCAGAACATTTCACGGTCTTTCTTTTGTTTTGTCTTTTTTATAGCCGACCTAACAAGCTGTGAGCGTCGAGCTTGTCGATTGGCTATTTTTGAATAGTATAAAATATGGTTTAAGTGGTTATAACGATCGTGATGCTGTATTAACTAATTTAGCTTTGGGGACCCCCCTGGAACCAGCTCCAGGACCCCCTGGGTGTCCCCGGACCTCACTGGCGTATTGTCTTAATTTTGGTGTTTGTCCAATGACAGTTTTTTTTTATACGTTTTCAATGTCCAAATCTCTTCTACTTACAATTCTCTGGATGGTGAAGTCGTAGATCTTTTTGCCCGCGTTGGCTCTGAAGAACTTCCTATATTCCCGGCGGACCTGTTATGTAAAAGGACAAACAGAACATTCTGTCAAGTGCCTTGTTGTTGCCCACGGTGGGTCACTGGGTTTGGAACGGGTCAGAACAAGTCAAACAGACCAGTGGACGACAGACAAACAGGACACTAGAAGAACAGACAGACGTCTGGGTTAGTGACAAACATGGACCATGGATGTATTCTATGGAGGGGGGTGAAAAGTAAAATGTCAGCCGTTTCCTTCACACTTCCCCCGATAATGTAATGGCTGAAATGTCAGTGACATACAGTAACAAGGCATAACATGACACGTGAACTTTCAAAACACACAAACGGAGTCAGTTCGAAACAGACGTTTGCACTGGGAGGGAAAGGTGCTGTTCAGTTCTGTTCAGTTCAATGATAGGGTCACACAGTTGTACTGTTAAGAAACGTTCTTAATGTATAATTATTAGAAAATACAACAGAAAAGCACAACAGATCTAACAAACTAGAAAAAGTGCTCCTCGGAGCACAGCCAGGTCATGCAGGTTATTGGGACAGCAATGTTCGGAATTTGCCAATCAAGATGCAATATGAAAACAACAATGGACGAATCTGTAGTTTGTACAGTAGGAGTATTATGGAGAAAGAAAAAGCTAAGTTTGCCCTTCTGGTGGCGCTATAATAGGGCAATGTTAAAAGGGTGATTTGTGTGATGTTTACAACAATAAGGTACAGTATGACATCATGCACACAGTGCAGACATCTTAAAAAAAAACAAAAAACAAGATAACGTGAATGTGATAGAAACAGTTTAACAAAAAATAAATAAAAAAAACGTTACTGAGGGGTTAGTGTCACAGCTCAGCATGCAGACATGACGAGAGAGAGAGAGAGAGAGAGAGACAGAGAGAGAGAGAGAGAGAGACAGAGACAGAGACAGAGACAGAGAGAGAGAGAGAGAGAGAGAGAGAGAGAGAGAGAGAGAGAGAGAGACAGAGAGAGAGAGAGAGAGAGAGAGAGAGAGACAGATCACAGAAAGCCTCTGCCATATCTGGAGGGCTCTGGGGCTTCAGGAACCAAGGAAGAAAAGACAAAAAAAAACATCTGTCACTCAATTATTGTACCAGCTTATCTAAAGCAGGGGGGGATTTATACAGGGCGAGGTTTAACTCTGTAGAACACGGGGAGAGAGATATTGCTCCTGGCCTCATAAGCCTACTGTATACCTACAGTATACACACGTTTGCATCCTCTTCTCCACACGTTGTTGTGACTGTATGACCTATACTTGATCCCCTCGTCTCTTCTCCCAAAACTTCGCCCCATTTTTGCCGATTATGACGCACGCATTTCAGCTACGTTTTGTTAGGGCGGATGTGTTAATCAGTGGCGGAAAAAAGTACTCAAATGTTTAACCATTTAGGCCTGACGTCGAAATAAAAAAAGAACGTTCGCTCTGAAAGAATATAATATTCAAAGATTTGTGCTGCATTTTTACGCCACTCGGTGGCGCGCTATGAGCTTGTAGATCTGCTATTTTTCAATAGCTAAAGCACAACATAATGCTTAAAACACCAAAAGGGGTTCCCGCCCAGAATGGTTCAAGTAAAAATATCAATACTGCAATATAATACGCTGTTGCAAGTAAAAGTTCAGAATGAACTTGGAGTGAGAGTACAAAAGTATTAGCTGAAAAAAAAGGCACCCATTGTGCAGAGTGTATAATGTATACTACTCTTTTGAATAGGCGAAACGTTAAGATCGGCTATTTTCAAATGGCTGAAATGTATACAGGGTTGAAGTGGTTAATGTAGGTTTTTGTAATAATAATCAAAATCTACAAAGAAACGAGTAACAAACATTTTTAAATAAATGTAGCCGAGTAAAAAGTACAATATTTGGAGCCTATAGAATGATGAATTGGAAATACTCAAGTAAACCTCAAAATTGTACAGTACTCGAGTAGATGTACTTTCACTGGTGTTAATGCCATGAAGAAAAGGCATGGGGGGGGGGGGGGTGGTGGGGACAGTGACAGTGAGGATGAGGGTTAGTTAGTGGGGATGGGGGGTATTGGCTAGTTAGTGGCCGAGGTGGGGCGCCCGCACGCAGGGGGTTCTGGAAGGTACCTTGAGTCCCTGCCAGTAGGCCCAAATCACAGCGACCGCGTGCTTACGCCTGGCCTCTTCTTTCAGCCGCTTCAGTTCCCTGCGAGCCTGTCAGGGGGGGGGGGGAGGGAGGGAGGGAGGGGAGGGGAGGCAGGGAGAGAATGAGTAGGAGGCAAAGGAAGGAAGGAGGCAGCTGGTGGGTGGGAGTGTTGCTGGTGGTGAAATGATGTCCATCTTGTTTTGAGTGGTGTTACAGTACACAAACACACACACGCACACAGCAAGACACATGTCCATCGCACGAGCGCACGCACACACAAGCACAAGCACACGCACACATGCGTGTAAACACCAATACATGTAAAAGTAGTAGTACTGGTCCAAATCTTGCATGGGAGAACACTAATGAGATGAATAGTGGACAACTGGACGCTGTGGGGGTCACACGACGATGATGACCCCGTTATCCGTGCAGCATCTGTGTGAGTGAAACAAGGCTTTTCATTGGCTGTCCCAAAAATCTGTGTGAGTGGAGAAAGGCTTTTCGTTGGACGTTCAAACATCTGTGTGAGTGAAACAAGACTTTTCGTTGGACGTTCAAACATCTGTGTGAGTGAAGCAGGACTTTTCGTTGGCTGTCCAACCATCTGTGTGAGTGGAGAAAGGCTTTTCGTTGGACGTTCAAACATCTGTGTGAGTGAAACAAGACTTTTCATTGGACGTTCAAACAGTCCGTCAAACAAGGACCCACACATCACAACACAACACCGCACTCAAAAAAATAAAAATAAAAATAGTAAATAAAAGGTTTTAGTTCAATTCAGCAAGCCAGTTGTAACGTAAACATGCATTAGCCACTCTGAAAGGTCAGAGTGCAGAGGTCAGGCAGCATGCGTAGGAGGCTCTCAGGGATGGAGTTAAAGACAACGCACACCCAAAACACACCGTCCACCTCGTTGTGGCACCGCTTAACGAGGGGGAGGGGGGGGGGGGGGGCTGCCACGGGGCAGAGGAGGGGGGGCACACAGACACCTGAGATACTATTATAGCAACAACACCCCTCCCCCCCAATGGAGGCTCATCTGTAATCCAGTGACATCATGGTGGGAAAAGAGGCTTAATGGTCGTTCCACCAACGCCCCGTCCATGTCTGTCTGTCTGTCTGTCTGTCTGTCTGTCTGTGAAACCCCCAGGCGGTCACACACTCACTACTCGACTCGTAATCAAATATACAGAGTGTCAGACTGGCATGCAGAGTAAAGGATTGGGTGCGATGGGGGGGAGGGGGAGGGTGGCGGGCGGGGGGGTTTGGTCCCAAAGAGCAAGACCCCTGGGTGTTGTTGTGTCTTGTGGTTTGTTTTCTCAAGCATGCAGGACGGAGAACGTGTCATTTATTAAACATTAGACTATGGTGGTAATGGGGTTGGCGGTGTTGTTGTTGAGGGGGGGGAGATGAAGTTATAATGCTGGGGTGTGGGGGGGGAGGGGGGGGGGGTCTGGCTCTGGGGAGAGAGGGAGGGGTTTGATGGAGGCGGTTTCACACGGACGTCGACAAAGGCCTCAAATACCTTGGTGCCCTGCCAGCCGGCCCAAATGACCGACACGGCATGCTTATTCCTGGCCTCCTCCTTCAGCTGACGGAGCTCCCGTCGGGCCTGGTGGTGGTGGTGGGGGTTCGAGGGAGGGGAGGGAGGGGAGGGAGGAGGGGGGGAGTGGGGCGGAGGTTAATTTCAATTTCATTTCATTAACTGTTCCCAGGAGGGTGTTGTTGAGTGGGTGTGTTTAAAAAAAAAAAATAACACGAAGATAAGCTTGCAAATGGGACTACATAAAAGACCATGCTACAGCTGAAAAATACCCCAAAGGCACTCAGTCGGCAAACAGGAACAAATGTACAGTAAAGCACACTGACTGCAGTGGAGCAAAGGGGATATCATTAGTGTTATTATTAGTGTAGTCTGATAACGGCAACGTACTGAAGTTCATTAGAACGGCTAATTATTTCCCTCTGAAATGGACCCTGTGCCGAGGGCTTTGGTCACGCGACGTTACGTACCTTGTCTTGTCATACAATCAGCCGGCAGAAGCTCTTTGATTCTTATCGGGAAGAGGGGGCATTTATTACGTCAGGAGATAAGACGATGAGTAACAATTACCAAGGACGTGCTTAACGTGACTCTAAAAGCTTGGAAGCTAACAGAGATAATGCCTTTTATCTAGTCCTCCTCTATCAGGGGAAGGTATTATGGTCTGACTGCACTGGAGAGACCATCGGCCCATGAGTAAGGCTATGGAACCAGAGCTACATCCCTACCTGCTTTCTCTGCACCATTTAAGGCCGTTTCCAAAATGTTAAAATGTGAAAGACCAATGTTATTATGAAGAAAACAAGATGTTAAGACCGCTAAAACAAAAAAAAACAAAAAAAGCGTTGCTTTTGGCTTCTGAATGTAGCTCTTTTAACATGTAATGTCTATGGAGTGACGTCACGTCAACACCACTAGGTCTGGAAGGGGGACACACGCTGTGAGATAGGCCTATCAGAGTCCAGACTCCATTCGCGTAAATGGAAATGCGATATCAAGGGGAGTGGTTGTTACCAAGGGCAGTGTACATTTTTTTTCACAATACTTTTTTGATTTAGTCTTAAGTCTTTTGAATAACGCACCATTTAGTCTTCTGAAAAACCTTAGTTAACTTTAGCCTTTATATAGTCTTAGTCAACAAAATTAATAAAATAAGTTCTACAAGCTCAAGACGCTGCGTTTCGAGATTTGCAGATCTGCCATTTATTGATGCTTTTGTGTGATGAAGAAGAACGTTTATTTACCAGAACATTTAAAAATAAAAACACATACGGTAATTAAAATATGAAGATAAGAGGGGTTTTAACCAATTCTGACCTGAGATCAGATTCATACGAGGTTTCCACTGGACACACACTGGTCTGATTAACCCATTCTGACCTGAGATCAGATTCTAAAAAAATGTCAGTCGTTCTTCGATTTTTCAAAAATAGCAGACCTACAAGCTCGTAGCGCGCCACTCGGTGGCGCGCTACGAGCTTGTAGGTCTGCTATTTTTCAATAGCTAAAGCATAACATGATGCTAGCACCAAAATGTGTTCCCGTTCAGAATGGGTTAATTAAACTCTAGTGGTCAGTTTCCAGGTGGGACAATGAGATGAGATGTTCGGGAGGGGAGGGGACAGGACAGGGACAAGTTGGGATGATGGTGAGGGGGCTAGCCGGGGGGGTTGAAATACCTTGGTCCCCTGCCAGAACGCCCAAATAACTGTCACCGCGTGTTTATTCCGCATCTCCTGCTTTAGACGTCTCAGCTCCATCCGAGCCTGGCAGCAGGTAGTGGAGGAGGAGGAGGAGGTGGAAGTTAAAATATGAAAAGATGAGGTTTTCTTTTCTTTTTTTGAAGACCAGTGTTGTTTTTGGCAGCAGATTTTGATTTTAGTTTTTAGTCATTAGTCTCTTGAATAGTTTTCATTTAGTTTTAGTCACATTTTAGTCACCTGGAATGTTTTAGTGTTAGTCTATAGTTTTAGTCGACTAATTGTCATAAGATTTACAGTTGATTTAGTCGACTGAAATGTATTTTGGCGGGCCTTGATGCCGTCGTAATGACGTAATGTTTTTACACCTGCTGTTTTTACACATAGCTGATCTACAAGCTCACAACGTGTCGCAGCGCGACGCGTTGTGAGCTTGTAGATCAGCTATTTTCAGCATGCAACCAAGTGTAAGTGTAGTCCCTTCCTAACATTTTTGTCTAGTTTTTATCTGTTGACGAAATTGCCAATACATTTAGTCTTGGTTTTAGTCGTCATAGCTTAGTTTTCATTTAGTTTCCATTTAGTTTTCGTCAGTGAAAAAAAGGTAGTCGACGAACATTTTTCGTCTTAGTTTTAGTGGACGAAATCAACACTGCGACAGACTATGGCGCTATGCCCTTCTGGTGAGCTTACAGCATCTACCCTGACGACAGAAAGGCAGCCCCTGAGGCAGGAAGACAAAGTGCTGCCATGTGTGCTGTGATGTGGTCGTGATCACATGGATGCTGCCTAAACCCCCCTCGGTGTGTTCGGTGGACAGTTCTTGGTTCTCACAGCCAGGGCGAGGGGCGTGCCCATTTCGTCGACTAAAACTAAGAAGAAAAATCACACCCGTGTGAGTCGAGGAGGCGCGCTTCATCATCATGACGTAAAGTAGACACTATAATGTCTATTTGCTGCTCAGACACTATGACGTGAAATTATCCATTCATTGTTTAAATTTAATGTTTGTTTAAGACAAAGTTTGTGGGCGGTAACTAAAAGCTGTATATAGGGGAGTTACACTGTTATTTTGTAAAGCTATGAGTTAACACATTTTGAGCCCAAGACGTCCACAGACATCCTGGGAATTACCGCTATGCAAAGACGTCTGTGGACGTCTAGGCAAAAACAAACAAAACAAAAACGTTTTGTTTTATAAAAAAAGGATAATGTAAAAAAAAAAAAAAAAGTAAAAAGTGGGCACCCTGGGTCACTACTTTGAAAGTGTTGTGTGGGCACACAATGTGTTTTTAACAAAACAGACCATAGAGTACGTTAGTAGGTCAAAACCTCCAAAATAAAAGCCCAAAATGCCACCTACTGTATATAGAGCAACAACAATCACACAGAATGAATATAAAATAAAACCCAGATGGAGGGACATATCGGACAGAGCAGTGGAGGACAGACACCATAGGGGAAGGAAGGGTGGGGACGGGACAGGGGACATCGATGGGTTTTAAACTCTATAGTGGTCAGTTTCCAGGTGGGACAATGAGATGGGATGTTCGGGAGGGAGGACAGGGGAGGACAGGGACAAGTTGGCATGATGGGGGACGGACACACGATGATGGTGAGGGGGCTTAGCCGGGGGGGGGGGGGGGGTTGAAATACCTTGGTCCCCTGCCAGTACGCCCAAATAACTGTCACCGCGTGTTTATTCCGCATCTCCTGCTTTAGACGTCTCAGCTCCATCCGAGCCTGGCAGCAGGTTGTGTAGGAGGAGGAGGAGGTGATTAGGAGGAGGGAACAAACAACAGAGCAGAAGAGGCAGATGAAAGCAGAAGGAGAGAGAGAAATAAATGGAGAGATTTGCAGCAGTTTGTGTGTGTGATGATCAGCCACAGTGGGGAGAGGATTATAGAGGAGAGAAAATGACAGTGATAATGTCGGGCGAAAAGGTTTGTGTCGAGAAACGGACACTTTCTCATCATGACACCGAGCGCGTTGCGATGCTGCCTCAGTCGTAATATCGGAGCACTGGAGTGAAAAGCATTAATGTTGATACAAAATTACATTAAAACAAGTGTTGTGTGAGTTGTATTTCAAGTAGAGTATAGTTGGTTGGAATACTGCAAAAAAGTCTGGATGAGTCACTGGAAGATGTAGCAAAGACATGAATTCGAACCCTAGATAGATACGGAGTCCCCCAGCACAATGGCAACACGTTGCCACACATTGTGGGCTTGTAGATCTGCTAATGTTCCAGCCCCACATAAGCCCTAACATCCATAATTCTAGTGAAAACCTTCACTTTAAAATGGCGGATGGACGAGGCCAAAACGCGCCATTTGCGACACGCTTTGAGCTTGTCGACCCGCTACCTTCGTTATGTAACGTAGAGACGAAAACAGAAAGGTTACTAGTACAAAGCCCTGAGGGACTCCACTCAACAACATATGGTTAAGCCGACTAAATGTCTTCTAAATCTCTGAAAACCTCTGTTTGACTCATGTTGCTACGTATATGCGTGGTTCACACACTTTTGTCACGTCCACGACCGCCACAGTTACATGAATTTGGCCGAGGACAGGACCCGCATCTTAACACCCGGTTACGGATATTTGGCTCTTCAAAATAAGGATTGCAAGCGGAAAAAACCTTGGGCAATGTGCGATAAATAGATGAATTAATCCTGACCCTCATTGTGTTATATTTTTATATTATGGTTCCGTGCATATGGTTCCATGGTGCTCTGTGTGGGTACCTGGGTTCCGTGCCAGTAGGCTGCGATGGTGGTGACCGCCTCCTTGCACCTCTTCTGGTACTTCAGTTCCCTGAGGATCTTGCGGGCCTGGTGAGGGTTTTCAAAAATGATGAACACGTTGTCAGTGGTGCAAAGTAACTAAGTAATCAACTACTGTACTTCTACTTGGTATTGTTTTTTTCTTTAATTGAGTATTTTCCATTTTGAATACCTTTACTTCTACTCCACTACATCTCAGAGGCAAATATTGTACTTTGTAATATTGTTTTTGAGCGGTGCCTCCACTCCATTACGCAGCTATGTACAGTACTCCGTCTGTCTCTGTGTCCGAGCACGGAGCGCTGCAACACGGTAACTCTGTCATTCCTCGGACCGTTCCGGCAGCGGGAAGGCTTACCGGAGGCACATTTTCACGGTTTAAAAAAATAGCAGACCTACAAGATCGTAGCGCGCCACTCGGTGGCGCGCTATGAGCTTGTAGATCTGTTATTTTTCAATAGCTTTTTCAAGGGGTTAAAATAATAGCAATCTTTGCAGATTTACCTTCCATCCTCTGGTGAACGACTGCACCCTGATGGTTGCACTCTTGATCTTCTGATATTTCTTTTGTTGCTGTTGAGGAAAAAAAATGATGAAACAAAAGTTCAACTACAAATCAAATTCATGGAGAATTGATGATATACTGTAGCAGCAATATAGGAGACCAAGGAAAAACTATATACTGTATATATAAAAATATATAAACTCCACAACAACTCTTACAGTGTTAATGATGATCCTACTGATGGTTCAAAGATAGATTCTCTTGTTAAGATTGGTATAACTGAATTGGGATAACTTCACACATTGGATTATTGTCTCAGGATGGAGACAAAAACAAAGAAATACAAAATAAATACAATAAAGTGGGGAAAGCTTTCGCTCAGAATAGACAGTATGCACATGCATGATTTTCCCATCAGGACACGCCCCCCCCCTCATCTAGACTGAGTGGCACAACATTGAGCAGCATGTTGGAGTGTTGGAGTTTGGAAGCGCTCGTTGGAAATCACTCAACCGTCCTGCCGTACCACCTGTTTCTAAATGTTACATAATGCAGGAGGCAGCAAAATGTTGTGTTATTGAAAACAAGCACTTCCAAACTCTGACACTTATAATCAAAAAATAATCAAATGCAGGGCATTTGTTGACAGAAAGTAGCTCATAACGTTTCTATGGTGGATTTTTATGAAACAAAAACGTTGCAGATAGAAAGAGGATAATTCAAGCTTTTCGTACAGCTGCAATGTTGGTGAGTTTAACATTTTTTAATGCAATCAAGACAGGACCTCTATAATAGCCAATCGACTTGTCGATGGTCTATTTTCTGCGATAGCTCTCCCCACAATAATATGGATGCTGGGGTTTAAGTGAGGCTAGAGAGTAGAAATGCACTTTTTAACCCATTTAGGCCTGACGTCGAAATAAAAAAAAAGTCTTCTAAATTCTGACCGTTTTCTGAAATTCCTATGTTTCTGTATCAGTGGTGCTCAATATTTCATGTCAAGGACCCCAAAAATGATCTGTAATTGGCCTCCGACCCCCATCTGAAAATATGTTGTTCCAGGGTCCCCCCAGAAGCAAAGATTTGAGTTAAAAACGTTTGTTTTTAAATCCAAATTTGTGCCACATTTTTACGCTTTTTCAAAAGTAGCAGACCTACAAGCTCGTAGCGCCACTCGGTGGCGCGCTATGAGCTTGTAGATCTGCTATTTTTCAATAGCTAAATTAGGCCTATAACATAATGTTTAAACCCCAAAATGGGTTAAAAAAGGTATTTTCTGTGTTCTCACCGCGTAGCGCCGGTACCACGCCGCCACCACCACCTGGCTCCTCTTCAGCAGCAGGAAGTGGGTGCGACACTTCCAGCCGCGGTAGATCTTCTGGATGAGCGTGGCCAAGTCCTCCAGACACTGCCTCCTCCTCTCCTCCAGGAAGAAGAGCTGGGGACGGGACATAAATTAACACCGTCACACAGCATCATTTGAATCCTGAAAAGTAATAGTTTTGGACACACAAGGTTTTCTACCCAACTAGAGACCATGACGATAAAGGGCCTGAGGGGGGCACTACTGTGCATCTGCCCAAACACATGCCGGCTATAGTTCCCAGCTTTACTCTCAGGTGATGTGAGGATATAACCTGGAGGTCTAGTAACTCAACCTAGACTCACACACATAATGAGCTGTGTGTGTGTGTGTGTGTGTGTGTGTGTGTGTGTGTGTGTGTGTGTGTGTGTGTGTGTGTGTGTGTGTGTGTTTTGTGACCAAATGTCCCCACAAGTATAGCAGAACTTGAGAAATGGAAGTCAATGGGATCATTTCCCTACTAGTCCTCACACGAAACATAATGGTTTAAAAATATATATTTTTAGATCTACAAAAAAATATTCAGGTTGTGTTTAGGGTTATGATTAAGGCGTTTAGAGGTTAGGTTTAGGGGTTTAATACTTAAGACTAACTTATTTTAAAAGTAGTGATGCATCGATATGTGTGTGTGTGTGTGTGTGTGTGTGTGTGTGTGTGTGTGTGTGTGTACGTGCACGAGCGTGGGCACACAGCTGGAGAGACGAGGGACAGAGATAAGGCCCATGCTATATCTTTATCTTGTAATATAAGATAAAGATAAAGCATGGGCCTTATCTCTGTATTATAGAGACATCAGTCATGGGTGGAAATCCCCATCATCACGGTTTTGAGATCGTGTTGTTACAAGTCTTGTTTGGTCTCTTGGGGCTGCCTGACTGACTTACTGCCTCCCTGCCTCCCTGCTCGCCTGTCTCCCTGCCTGTCTCCCTGCCTGCCTCCCTGCCTCCCTGCTCGCCTGTCTCCCTGCCTGCCTCCCTGCTCGCCTGTCTCCCTGCCTGTCTCCCTGCCTCCCTGCTCGCCTGGGTGCAGTACTTTAGTTCGACTAGTCATTGGTCCTAAAAACGACAACCCACCTCAAACCCTATAACCTTAACCATAACCGCAAGCACGGGAGCTGACGCTATAGTCCGAGATGCGTCGGGCATGTCGGACTAATGCTCCGTCGGATTTACATGCGGTCTGATTGATTGATTGATTGAAATATGTATTAACAGTTTGCAGAATTACAGTACATTTCAAGCACAAACTCAATAGAAAGACTGTTAACTGTGAGTGGACGACCCAATTAAGCATTACACTTGTTTACAACAGGGTCCACCTTGTTCAATTTCATCACCCCCTGCCTGCCTGCTGGGGGTGTGATCCAGTGATCCAGTGCATCTACATGCGGTCCCCTGCCTGCCTGCTGGGGGTGTGATCCAGTGCTGCCGGGTTTTAAAAGCTCCCGTACGAGTGTTACATAAAATGTTGGTTTCCCAGGCTGGCTGCTGGGCCGAAGTGGCTGAGTGGAAACATGTGTTCACAGAATGTTACTTACAGGCTAATTGCTGGAGAGAGAGAGAGGGGGGGGGGGGGGGGGGGGGGAGGGGAGGGGGTCTGCAGTGAGAGACCCCCTTCCTGCCACTGATCGCTCTTAACAACTAAAACCCCCTCGACTTAGTAGTAAAAATGGTCCTCGGTTGCAACCGTTTCAAAAAGCTACCAAGGTACACGTTCCCTACGTGCGTATACCTGTGTGTGTGTGTGTGTGTGTGTGTGTGTGTGTGTGTGTGTGTGTGTGTGTGTGTGTGTGTGTGTATACCCGTGTGTGCGTGTATATATAAAAATAACTATTTCCAACAGCATTTTAGGAGAGAGAGAGAGACACAGACAGACAGACAGACAGACAGACAGACAGACAGACAGACAGACAGACAGACCTACCGTTCTGGGGTTCCTGATGAAGATCTTGCAGCGCCCGTAGGCAAACTCCTCCGCTGGAACCTGGAGGTCTGCCATCAGCACCTCCACTCCCTCCCTGAAGGGTCAAAGAGGTCACGGTTACAACTCAAAACGCAGTCATCACAAGCCGGGACGTCGACAACAGGGAGGACAATGGACAACAGATCAATGGTGTTGTACAGACGAGGGCAGGGTGCACCACATTCTAGGGGTTATTTGGAGTTGAAACAAAGAGGGAAAGCCGTCGAGAATAGATAAACACACACACATCAAGAATAGAACACACAGGTGTTGGGCTGATGGTTGAGGGGAGGGGATGAGTCTGGTGAATCAACCACATCGTTGACGTTGAGTGGAATATGCCTAATGCCTAACCCTTTTCAGGATTTAAAATTAAAACAATTGCAAAAGTAGCAGATCTACAAGCTCAATGTGCTACTTTTGATACTTATTTGTACGTGACGCTTCACTATAGGCATTAAATCACTATATATATATATATATATATATATATATGAGAGAGAGAGAGAGAGAGAGAGAGAGAGAGATATAAGAGGTTTCTGCCGACAACAACAAAGTGTTTGTTTTAAGCATCAGATAAGAGTTCTCAGCGCCGTGAATGAAACATGAGAGTCAGACAGTCTGATACGAGACAGCAGGACCGATAAGGAAGGAAGAGATGAGATGCTACGACATGCACAGGAGCTGCAGAGAGACCTCTGATAATCTGGTGATGTCTGGTGGTTTTGCCTGAAATAGAATGCTGCCAAGATTCTTGCAAAGACGTGTTTTTGTATATCGTGCGAGTTGTGCGTGTACAGTACGTGTACGTGAGCAACCATGCCTACGTCGCTGTGGGCGATAGCACGCCCTGTGGGCGAAAACATTAGATTAACCCATTCTGACCTGAGATCAGATTCTAAAAATGTCTGTTTGAAAATGACAGTTTTCTGAAAAAGCTATGTTTCTATGTCAGTCGATTTTTCAAAAATAGCAGACCTACAAGCTCGTAGCGTGCCACTCGGTGGCACGCTATGAGCTTGTAGATCTGCTATTTTAACACCAAAAGGGGTTCCCACCTAAAATGGGTTAATGAGGCAGAGCTTAAGCCTAAGCAGTCATGTCCATAATATATATATATTTTTGCATTTCAACTGTAAAGGCGTGTTGGTGGCGCTCCAGTTCCCTGTAGCACCCGAGCATAGAGAGTATGTGCGTGACATCATTGAACTTATGCGGGAACGCCCACTGAGTGGCAAAAAACTACTTTCTGGCCTTGACAGCCCATTTACATCCAAACAGAAAAGTCCTGTCTGATTGCATTAAAACAATGTTAAACTCACCAACATTGCAGCTGTACGAAAAGCTTGAATTATCCTCTTTCTATCGGCAAAGTTTTTGTTTCATAAAAATCCACCATAGAAACGTTATGAGCTACTTTCTTTCTGTCAAGAAATGCCCTGCATTTTCAGAGTGTCAGAGTTTGGAAGTGCTTGTTTTCAATAACACAACATTTTGCTGCCTCCTGCATCATGTGACATTTAGAAACAGGTGGTACGGCAGGACGGTTGAGTGATTTACAACGAGCGCTTCTAAACTCCAACACTCCAACATGCTGCTCAATGTTTTGCCACTCAGTCTAGATGAGGGGGGCGTGTCCTGATGGGAAAATCATGCATGTGCATACTCTCTATTGCGATTCATTGCTGCCGGTGTATGCTTGCATGATCTGACCGTCGCGTCAGACAACAACGTGGTCGTTTTACGACTCGACGTTGAATCGCTATACCCGCAAACCTGGGCGTTCTGATTGGAGGCTTGTCGGAGGTCTCACCTGGCGGGTCCTCTCCAGTGGGGCCAGGTCTGTTTGCAGAGCATCTTGTAGCGCTCCAGGCAGGGCTCGTAGAGCTGGCGGAAGGCGTAGCCCGCCCGCCGCACCCTCACGTTCTCCATCAGGCCCAGGTAACGCACCTGGTGGCACACCAGGGAGTCTGTGAAGATGTGGGCCGCCTTCTTGTCGTTGGGCTTGATGCACCTATACGGGTCAGAAGGAGTGACGTTAACCCATTTAAGCCCGACTTAAAAAGGTATTTTTAAAATGTATTTTTTTCTGAAAAACCTCATGTTTCTATATCAGTGGTGCTCAATATTTCATGTCAAGGACCCCAAAAAATATATGTAATATGCCTCCGACCCCCATCTGAAAAATTATGTTGTTCCAGGGACCACCTCCCAGAAGCAAAGATTTGAGTTAAAAAAGTTCACTCGGAAAGAAAATATATTCAAAGATTTGCACCACACTTTCACGATATTTCAAAAATAGCAGACCTACAAGCTCGTAGCTATTAGTAGTTCTGCTATTTTTCAATAGCTAAAGTATAACATAATCCTTAAAAACACCAAAAAGGGGTTCATCCGCCGTCCAGAACGTAACCAGAACCAACCTGATGTAGTTGGGGTTCTTGGTCTGCAGGTTCCTCATCAGAACGCCCACGGAGGCCTTGAACTGGGAGCCGGCGGTGGGCGGCCTCTTCAGGTTGACCTTGGCCGGGTTGCCTTCGGGGAACAGCAGCTTGATGAGGCTGTGGTTGGCCTTGTACATGGCCTGGGAGAGGTCGCGGTACAGCAGGTCGTTGTTCTTGTCCATGAAGCCCTCCACGCGGTACAGCACCTGGTGTTCGGCAAAACAAAACCCATGGAAAACCAGTTGAGTTATCCCATTAAGACCATTTAAGGATGTACTTGCTCCAATCAACCTATCACAGAAAAATAAGAGTTGTCAGGACTATCATGACATACATGTCCTTTACAAACATATGTAAACTTTTGATCACAACTGTATGTGACCAGATTTGACTGAGATAAGTTACAATGACAACATGAGTTAATAGCACAGGCTGACTCTTTACATACTAGAGTCATACATGTCTGAAATAAGTGTCAGAGCTGAAATCGATCAATGTAAATATGAAATAAATACTTAAACATGTAGCTAGGTGTAATGTTAGAGACCACAGAAGTGAACCTTTCAAGCCTGTTTTCTCAACTCGCTGTTTCTCTGCAAGACATTATACTCTATAAGCCATATCTCCAAAACTGGTGGGTCAAACTGAACAACCAATATGTCAATTTGAAGCTATGATTCCCTGCTTTCATATGACATGACAAAAAAACGAAAATTCAAAACAAATCCAATGGCAGTCCCTCAGTCAAATGTAGTCACATATTTTGTTAACATCTATCAATGGAGGCATGTACTGTCTGTGTACCTTTTTTGTGCAGTCTGTGTTTTTATTTCTTTACTGCACAGCTGCCCCCCTTTGCCAACTTGTAGACTTTTGTACTGTTCTTTATGAACTTTTAATCTTTTTTAAATCAATGACCTCTTCCTACAGGAAAGGATTCCAAATAAGCCAGCTGGTTTCTTCCCTTCCTTGCATTGTATTTTTGTTCTTTGATAATGTTAGTCTATTTTTTGTACTACATGCTAAATAAATAAACCTAAACCTAAACCTACCTTGCCGGCGTAGCTATAGGTGTAATGTTAGAGACCACAGAAGTGAACCTTTCAAGCCTGTTTTCTCAACTCGCTGTTTCTCTGCAAGACATTATACTCTATAAGCCATATCTCCAAAACTGGTGGGTCAAACTGAACAACCAATATGTCAATTTGAAGCTATGATTCCCTGCTTTCATATGACATACAGTATATATATCTATCTATGGAGGCCTGTACTGTATATATACCGTACCTTGCCGGCGTAGTGCTGGATGCGGAAGCAGTTGTGCGGGAGGCTCTGGTCGGTGATGAACTTGGAGTTCCGTCCGAGGCGGCTCTCAAAGTGCTGGTGCTCTGCACACACCGTGTTCAGCTTGTCCAGGAAGGTGTCGTCGGTCACGGTACCGGGCCTCAGGCACTCCTCGTCCAGCATGGCCATGATGCCGTTCTGGTTCTGGAGGGTTAGGGGGGACATTTTAACACATTTAGACCTGGTGACGGTACCGGGCCTCAGGCACTCCTCGTCCAGCATGGCCATGATGCCGTTCTGGTTCTGGAGGGTTAGGGGGGACATTTTAACACATTTAGACCTGGTGACGGTACCGGGCCTCAGGCACTCCTCGTCCAGCATGGCCATGATGCCGTTCTGGTTCTGGAGGGTTAGGGGGGACATTTTAACACATTTAGACCTGGTGACGGTACCGGGCCTCAGGCACTCCTCGTCCAGCATGGCCATGATGCCGTTCTGGTTCTGGAGGGTTAGGGGGGCATTTTAACACATTTAGACCTGGTCACGGTACCGGGCCTCAGGCACTCCTCGTCCAGCATGGCCATGATGCCGTTCTGGTTCTGAAGGGTTAGGGAGGGGGGCATTTTAACACATTTAGACCTGGTCACGGTACCGGGCCTCAGGCACTCCTCGTCCAGCATGGCCATGATGCCGTTCTGGTTCTGGAGGGTTAGGGGTAACCTGACTCTGCCAGCTGGGGGCGGTATTGGGTAACCATGTTCCCCAACACCGCAACCATCTGGGATCTCTCAGGGAGTTGAGCTAACACCGAACAGCTCCTGTACCGAACCAATCAGCGTGAGCTAAGGGCGGGATATGTGCGAAACCGGATGTGAAGCTATATAGACACGTCAATATGATTGGTTGTGTTTGCACGCCCACACGGTGATAGACAGACGGTCCCATCCAATCATCTACCAAGTATCTTGAAAATAATAAACAGCCCCGTCATCGAATTGCCTCCCGAGGTCCCAGATCCCAATAAGCTGTGAAACAAACTTGTGTAGCAAGCTTCTTGGATCTGGCAGCGTCAGGTTAGGTTAGGGGGGCATTTTAACACATTTAGACCTGAAGAATGTCTGTTTCTATGTCAGCCCACAGAATTATCTCTATTGGGCCACGGACCCACATCTCAAAATATGTAGTTCCAGGGACCCCCCCCCCCCCCAAGCCAATATCTTAGTTAAAAATGTTCGCTCTGAAATATATATTCAAAGATTTACACCACATTTTCACGTTAAAATAGCAGACCTAGATCTGCTATTTTTCAATAGCTAAAGTATAACTTAATGCTTCAAACACCAAAAGTGGTTCCCACCCAAAATGAGTTAATGTAGACATAGCACTCTATAGTCTATAGTGTGTGTATATGCATAGTCTCATAGATACTCCACTGTACTTCTAACTCTTGCTTACTGTAAACCGCTTGTAATAAGAGCGTCTGCTAAATAAATGCCTAAATTGTAAATTGAAGTGAAATAGGCGAGGTGATGGTGGCGCTTTGATGACGTCAGTGAAACGTAACGTTTTGTCGTCAGCAGTGGTGGAAGAATGTACTCGCATATTTTGAGGGGCGCTAGCCCTCGTATGAATGAAACATGCTATAATGGGATACAATCTAAACACTTATACTATACTGTAGAAGCCCTATAAAGTTATGACAGACCGATAATTCGCTGTAAGACAAATTTGCAGAATCTAGCCGATTTACAAGCTCACTAGATTTCACTATAACATTTTTGAACGTTTTGTCCATGAGCAAAAATATGGACACCAGGTTGAAAGTAGTTCAACGTTTATCTTTATGCTGCACCAGTCCATGGTGTCCATTTTCTGAGGTAAAAAATAGATTTTCCCGCGTTAACTTTGAGACGATCATATCCCCTCCAGACAGAGGCTCTGTGCCAAGACTGTGCCAAGTTCAAGTCAACTGTGGATTCCTGCTAAAACAATTATTTAGTTTTGCTTTCCAAGAAACTGGGAGACACTGAGAGACCAACTCACATTCTCAATGAGGTCACAGATAACAGCGTTGTTGAAATAGTCGATGTTGGTCCACTCGATGCCCTGTAAAAAAATAAAACAAATAAAAACAAATTACATGGAGTCAAACTACACTTTCTTCTCAAAAACGTTCACTTGAGGCTTCCGAGAAAGCTCTCTCTCTCTCTCAGTCACCTGGAGTCACTTATACACTTCTGAGTGGTTTAACAGACACGTTATTAGCTTCATTAAGACCAGTCAATTACGCACTTAGTCTAGAAGCTTGTCACCTAATCACATTATGGCTTCCTTTTGTTTTTGTCCCAACGGGTGGCCTCCAGCCAAACAGACAGCATTAGCTGGGAAGTAGGGACACCATTACGTCAGTACTGGTGGACATCCAAACTGAGGTCCAGAAAACATTGTCGAATCAATAAAGATGAATTAACCCATTAAGACCTTTCCCGGTTTTAATGAGTTTAAGCCATTTTTGACCTGAGATCAGATTAAAAAAATGTCTAAATCATGACAGTTTTCTGAAAAAGCTATGTTTCTATGTCCTCGATTTTTCAAAAATAGCAGACCTACAAGCTCGTAGCACGCCACTCGGTGGCGTGCTATGAGCTTGTAGATCTGCTATTTTTTTCAATAGCTAAAGCATAATATAATGTTAACACCAAAAGGGGTTCCCACCCAAAATGGATTAATAAAAAAAAAACTGATTTTAAGTTTGTCTACAAGCTCACAGCATGTCTCAAAAAGCATTGTAGAATCTTCAATCAATAAAAATAATAATAATTATTATTATACAAATAATAAATCAGGTTTTCAGTTTGCACTTGAAACTAGTCTCTGGCTGATGGCTTATCCACACTTTTCCTGGGCTGTGTGTGCTCCAGTTCCTGTTGATTTCATTGGATATCATTGGTCATCTGACCAGTTTCATTGGCTTTCATTGGATCAAATCGACAGGAATTGGAGCACACACAGCCCAGGAAAAGTGTGGATATACTTGGGATTGTTGGGTTAGCCAATCAGAGGCAGAAGAAGGAACCCAGCCTCCTGATTGGTGGCCATTCATCCCCTCTCGTCAGGCTGTGGTATTTTCCCATGCGCTGCATTGGACCGGGGCCAGGGAGTGGAATATCATTGGTGGTGGTGGTGGGATGGGGCAGGGGGAGGGGCTGGTTCTGAGTCTGGGGAGGGGAGGGGGCTGGTTCTGAGTCTGGGGGGAGCAGCAGTCAGTTGCACACTAAGAGCTTTCTGAAAGCAAACAGGGGGGGGGGGGTGTTTACTCCATCTAGAGTGAGGGATCACTTCCGTCTCCCGAGTTTCATGGAGGGAAGAGAGAAAAGCCAGAGAGGCAAGGAGGGATGGAGAAATGAGCAGGAAAGGAGGCATGGGGGGAGAACGGGGGCAAAAAAACCAGACGATCTACAAGCTTGTAGATCGTCTGAATGTTTTTTTGCCCCCGTTGTTGGCAAGCAACGCATGCCATTTTCGGCGAATCGATTTGTGTAGAGTGAAATAAGAGGGTATACTTTATATAGTACCAAATGCGGTCTTTACAGGTCTGCAGAAGTCCGGCAGAATGCACTGGAGTCAATGAGAGCTCTGTGACCAGCTCATGAACACTGGAGTCAATGAGAGCTCAGTGACCAGCTCATGAACACTGGAGTCAATGAGAGCTCAGTGACCAGCTCATGAACACTGGAGTCAATGAGAGCTCTGTGACCAGCTCATGAACACTGGAGTCAATGAGAGCTCAGTGACCAGCTCATGAACACTGGAGTCAATGAGAGCTCAGTGACCAGCTCATGAACACTGGAGTCAATGAGAGCTCAGTGACCAGCTCATGAACACTGGAGTCAATGAGAGCTCAGTGACCAGCTCATGAACACTGGAGTCAATGAGAGCTCAGTGACCAGCTCATGAACACTGGAGTCAATGAGAGCTCAGTGACCAGCTCATGAACACTGGAGTCAATGAGAGCTCAGTGACCAGCTCATGAACACTGGAGTCAATGAGAGCTCTGTGACCAGCTCATGAACAAACACTATTTCTGAATGACAGATATCTTGTAAAGTAATCGCTTCTGGCAAGTAACAGAAGACATATACAGTAACACATTATGTCTGCTGTGTTGCTTTTCGATGTGTACACTGTGTGAAATTTTATAGAGGTATCTAAAGAGCAAAAAGTATGTTTCTGAACGTGCCAAATATCACTATTTAAATCCTCAAATAAAATGATGTACTGTGCACTCTGTGCACATCGAAAAGCAAGTGATTAGAAAACCAACTGTGCTATGTCTTCATTTATATTCCTGAACCGATTATATGACACAGGTCTCAATGGTTCATAAATAATAAATATAATATTATATTAATAATAATATAAATAATATAAAATATAAATAAATAATGTTTGTTATGAGCTGGTCAAGCTTGCTCCATTCACTGCTTTGTATTCATGGGCACATTTTTGGCTTTTTCTGCCTTTATTGATAGGATGAAAGTAGACCAACAGGAAATGGGGAGAGAGATGGGGGGGGAAGACACGCGGCAAAGGCAGTCGGGATCGGGAGTCGAACCCGCGGCACGCCGTCAGGCTGGCTCAGCAGCCTAGGTATTTAATGGATTAAATAACCCCGGGCAAATTAAGGTGTTAACGATGATCGTCCTCTTCCCCAGAGGTTCAACGTGGATGTAAACCCGACACGGAGGCTTACCTCTCTGACGTACTCCTCCTGCTCCTCGCGCAGCGTCAGCTCTATAAAGATCTGCTGCAGCTTCTCGTTGCAGTAGTTGATGATGAACTGCTCAAAGCTGTTGTCCTGCAGGAACAAACACGCCTGATGTTATGAATTTATAAAAGGATCGGCGCAAAGTTGATGTCATTTGTCTATGTGTGGTCCCGATCCAATAAAACATATTTGAAACTGTTGTTTTCATATTAAGGAAGTAATATGTTTTGTTTTATTTTATTAAGACATGTATGGTGTGGCACAGTCGGTAGTGCTGTCGCCTCACAGCTAGGTCCTGATGGAGGGCAAAGGAACTGGTCGGAATAACGAAGAAACGAAAAGAAGCAGCTTGGACTCCTCATGCATAGACGGTAGCATGAGGTCAGTCTGCTGCCCACCCCAGGTTGGCAGAGGAAGTTTAGCGGCCAGGATTACATTAGATAATTGACACTGGGTGAAGAAAATGGGTTGAGAAATTGTGGGATAAAAATTTAGCAAAAAAATGAATGACATTCTAAAGGGCTGGACCACACGGATAAATTACATCATCAACTTGCGACAGGCATTGTCCCCCTTGAGTAAAAGATGAATTATTTCTAAAATAAATACATTATTTACGGTGTTTTCATCCACGCCGTAGAGATATTCTACTCTACAGCGAAACAGCGCTATAGCGATAACAAACAGAGGCTCGGAGGTCTCGCTCGGAGGTCTCACTTTGCTGACAGGATTTACAGCCTCGTCTTTTACTACAACCGCTATTAAACAAACAAGAGAGCTCTCAGTGACCTCACAGTCCACAACTAGCTGGGTGTAAAAAGTAAGTGTCGAAAAGTCCGCCCGCCCGGGCGTGGATGGATGGATGGACGTTCTTCCCGAGATTGCGGCGCAAAACAGTTCATTGAACAATGACAACAACAAAAAAAAACTCGGGTTTAGTTTTCACTCCCTCGCCACCACCGCCATTACCCCCAATTTTAACCAATTATAGCCAATTAGGAGCGTTTAGTGGCAAAGTGGGTTGGTGGGGGTTGAGGCAGTATCAGTGCTGGGTTAGGACTGGAGACATTCATCTGCTCAAAGAACGCTGGTCAGTAGTGGGTTAGAAGAGCGTGTCAAGGCTAATCACACAGAGGGTTAAAGGTCATAACGCTGGGACATGAAATGGGACAGGTTGGACACAGTGGTGGAAGTACTTGAAGATGTTGTGCTTGAGTACAATTAATCAATAAGCACACAATATAGAAATACTAGTCCAATTCAAAACCTACTTAAAAAAAGTACAAATATATTGGCATCAAAATATACTTTGCGTACTAAAAAGCCTTTGAAAATAGCTTATCTAGATATGCTCCTGAAATGTAGTGAA
Organism: Protomyctophum bolini; assembly: GCF_963924005.1. Classification (NCBI taxonomy): domain Eukaryota; kingdom Metazoa; phylum Chordata; class Actinopteri; order Myctophiformes; family Myctophidae; genus Protomyctophum; species Protomyctophum bolini. Next base: position 3,511,942 of record NC_137877.1, on the reverse strand, counting down.
ACACGTCAGTACAGCAAAAAGAAAATATTTTTTTTGCTGTGCTGATATTTCACTACATTTCAGCTATTTAATAGATAACAATTATTGTACTTAAGTACAGTACTTGATGACATACTGTACTGTACTTAGTTACTTCTCACCACAGGTTGACAGAGAAAGCAGGAGGTTATTATTACCTTCACTCTTACAAAACACACACAGAGATAAATGTAAAAGCATTTCTCTCGTCTATTTCCCCAAAGGGACAGCGAACGGACACACAGCTGAACGGACACACAGCTGAACGGACACACAGCTGAACGGACGAGACTCATGTCTCTGTGAAAACCAGAGACATCTGCAACTGCGGCGGTTTGTGTGACTGGCATGATGAGCCAAACAGTCTCAAATCATGTGTTGGAAATTATGGGGCCGGGCTGGGTGAGGGAAAAAACAAATCACCTCAAATTTGTCTGGCTAATTTGAGATTCATCACATTGGACTGCAGTGGTAATGGGTGATCAAACTATGATCATTTTCAGCTACAGTAGCATTCTCACATACTGTAATAATGCCATTTGATTTAGTAAACATCTTTGTAGTTTTTAACTCAAACAACATATTGTTTGCCATCGGGTGGAAACCTCATGGGCTCCATTTTCGTCACCACTAAAGCCCTTATCCCTAAACTTCTTTGACTTTTTTTATATTTTGAAAAACATTTTTGAATAGTTCAACTAGCCAATCTACATTGACACGTTGTGAGCTTGTAGACTGGCCATTTTAACTATTCAAAAATGTTTTGCAAAATAATAAAAAAGGGCAAAGAAGTTTAGGGATTTAGCGGGCTTTAGCGGTGACAAAAATGGAGCCCCATATGTCCAACATGGTAACTTTTTCGGAGGATTTCAAATTTCAAAATAAGCAAAACCTTTGTTCTTCTTTTTTGCGTGACAAAACCAAAACATACCAATGTGAAATACGGAGATGGGAGTTGTTTCTGCCTGAGAGCAAAACAGTGTTGATCTAACAGCCCAGCCCTACACGGAACGCTCCTACTGTAGGGCCTCGCTCACACATTCCAAACAGTGTTCTGTCTCTGTTCTGGGGGGACAGAACAACTCACAATTAATTTTCAATGGGAGTCACGTGGTTTTGACGAAACAGCCTTGCTTGATGGCTCTGTTCTCCCCCCTCCCCACCCACCCCCATCGAGCAGAGCTGTCCTGTCAAAACCACGTGACATCTCCCACTGAAAACAGAGACGGAACACGTCGTTCTGGCTCTGTGTCGAATGTGTGAGCGAAGCCTCAAGGGCAGTCCATACCGTTTCCGACCATGGAACTTTTCGTCAAAAAGCTCCGTTACAACTACAACATGACGTCTCTCGCAACTTCTGAAACCCCTTCCTCCGAATTTTTGTTCTGAAAGCTGCGCTCCCAGATGTTGTGAAAGGTTCGGTGGTCGGAGACAGTATGGACTGCCCTTAAGTGTAGGCCTAGGTAGAAGTTAGTAGACACAAATCCCCAGATGAGCTGTGCCTCTCTGAGACGACACATTAACTCCGAAGGTCCATTCAGCCGTGTGCTCCAGGGCGCTGCACCCTTGGGTGCCCTGTGGCGTTTCTTACGGGGGAGGAGAAGCAACTGAATTGATACTAATAAGGATTAATTAATGGAGATCACAGCATGCACACACTGGCCACAGCAAAACGCCGCCACGCGCGTACGCGGCAGGCACGGTGTTAACAGTACTTACTCCGTCCTGGTTGGTTTAAACCCAGACACAGACACAACGGGCAGGGAAGAGAGGTACAGTAGCAACGTGATGGTCAGTGAGGGGTGAAGAAGAGACATGCACTTATATGGAAAACATTAATGAATGCAATAAAACACCGACATGTGGAGCCACAGATGTTTCAGAAACATGCCAACTGTTAGTCAACTGCCTGTGGAGCATTGCACATCATTAAAAAGGTAGGATATTACAGTGATATTTGTTTTTGTTTTGTGTTAAAACTATAGTGTTAAATATCTCTAGATTCTGATGGAAACTCATTGCTATAGAGTGTTTGGTCTTCACTCTCCATCTCTCTGCAGCTCTTTGGTAAAACAGAAAACGCCTTTTCAGGTCAGGATGCCAATTTCATCCAATCAGGGAAGAGGACTCTCACAGGATACAGGATCAAGAAGAGAATATAAGTGATGACACAAAGAAACGAGCAGACAACATTGGAACACTGATAAATGGGTACTCTCTCCCGATTGGCTGAAATTGGCAATCCACCAATTGGATTGCCAATTTTTTCCTCCTTCATTCCGTTCATTAAAGAGCTGTAGAGAGACGGTGAGATCCCCGTTACTGACCAAACACTACAGCAATGATTACCATCTCACTATAGAGCTTTAACCAAAACAATATCACTCACGCTTCCTTTCATTTCCTAAGAAAACAAAACATTTATTCATAGTCTTTGCATGCCAGATCAGAATGTGCAGACCGCTGGAGCCTACATTTATACACAGTTGTATGACCGTCTCACTCGATACGACACGATAGTTTGATGCCGTTTGTCATTAATATCTTACGGTAAGATATTAAAGATTCTTACCTCAAATATCTCGAAGCCGTAGATGTCCAGGACGCCCATCACCTTGTGGCTGGTTTTGGTTTGAGCCTGAGATGGAGAGCAGAGAATAAGGGCCTTAATGAGGGAGTCGACTTGTCAGATGTCAAACTGTAGTGGTTCCCAAACCATTTAGCTTGAGACCCATCGGAGACATTTGATGTCTCCCTGGGACCCGGGAGAGATTCCCCCTCATTTGTGACAAAATTTGTCTGAGGGACTGCCATTGGATTCTTTTGAATTTTCCTTTTTTTCATGTCATATGAAAGCAGGGAATCATAGCTTCAAATTGACGTAAGATATGGCTTATAGAGTAATTAATGTCTTGCAGAAAACAACGAGTTGAGAAAACAGGCTTGAAAGGTTCACTTCTGTGGTCTCTAACATTACACCTAGCTATGTATATGTTTGGGCATTTATTTCATATTTACATGTCGACATTTATTTCAGACATGCTCTAGTATGTGAAGAGTCTGCCTGTGCTATAAACTAAAATAAATAAAATTTAAAAAAAGTGTTTCTCCTCTGGTGAACAGCTGGAATTTGCGCGATGGCAGTCTCTCAAATCAAATCTGGTCACATTTATTGAATTTCTTAGATTGTATTTATATTATTCAGTTTTTAATTCATGAAAAGAAAAATGCTTTTTTTTGTTGCTTGCTACCCATAAAAATTGGTGTTTGGGGAAACACTGCTAAAGTAAATCAATACAGTAGGATATACCTTGATGATTTCTAGTAAATCAATACATAATCAATCATACGGTACATACCTTGATGCTTTCATTGATCCTGGTGACCAGCCAGCTGAACAGGCGACTGTACAGGTTTTTGGCGAGCGCATCACGGGCGTAGTAGGCCTGCAAATTAAACATCATATCTCTGTTTTAATACCCAAAGAAATACATCGTCACAAATACATGAGCATTGCTTAAAAAAGTGCTTAGAGCCAGACAGACAGACAGCCGCTGCACATATATTTGGATGGGTCCAAAACATGTTATCATACAGTTCACCCAGTTAATTTAGAATACTTTTTTCGGTAACATTTTTATTTTAATTAATTATTTTTTTTTTTTTCTGTTCTTTTTTCACCTAAACGTCATCAGTGATGTTCATTTCAATGCCATTGGTCATGATATTTTCATATAAATACCCCCCACAGAGGCTGAAATTCACACAAATTCAAGAAATTCTGCAATTTTGAACAATTTTTAACCTATGAATTTTGACCTTTAACACTAATAAAAGTAAGTAAAATAATTGTAATATATGTTTTTTTTGTGATCATTAGAATGTCTAGAACATGTTTTATTCATTATTGTGAAAGATATCCCCCAAATGTAAATTATTAACTTATTAACTTATTATTATAAATGTGCATAAAATCTAACTTTTATTTAATTTTTTTACATATTTTTTCCTAGTCCTAGTAGTACAAAGTAGTAGTAAGGTTGAAATCTCTTTTTTGCAAGTAGAAATATATCCGGTTAAAGAGATTCACAGCGAGAGGAGCAGCGCGACCAGGGTGACTTTGTGAGTTTGACGGGACTTGTGTGGAAGTGGAAAGTAGTGGAATGAATAATAACAACATCATTGGCTTTAGTAAAGAATTCCAGCCACGGCACATTGCTCCCATTCCAGACCTTTCTCTGGAGCACCAGGGGAAATTATACACTGAAGCTGCCTGGCTTGTGGGGAGGGGGGGGGGGGTTAAGTACTGACAATAATGAAGACTCATCTGCTTGGCGGGGAGCCAGTCGGGTCTGTCATCCCTCGTGTAAACTTGGCAAACAATCGCCTGCGCACAAGCCACACACACACACACAGCATGGTAGGGGTGTGTGTGTGTGTGTGTGTGTGTGTGTGTGTGTGTGTGTGTGTGTGTGTGTGCGTGTGTGTGTGTGCGGGGGGCAGAAAGGAATGACCGTAATAGTGACATTGAGACTTCAGCAGGAGCATGCATGGAGGATTCGTACAAGATTTAGACAGAAAGTCCATTGATAGGGCTGGTGTTACAGGAGTAGAGGTTGGTGGTATTGTTCTGGTCTTATAACCACTTAAAACCCATTATACTTAACCCATTCTGGATGGGAAGGGGAACCCCCTTTTGGTGTTATACTTTAGCTATTGAAAAAAAAGCAGATCTGCTTGCATTTGTATTGTGTTTGTACTGGGGTTGCAGGGGAGTGGGGGGCGGGGCAGGGCGGGGGTTCGCGAGATATGGCCAAAGCATTTCCGGGGGTTCCCCAGAAAACCCCAGTTTGTGAACCCCAGTTTTTTTTTCCTCTTTTTTGTTTATTCAAGATTCAGGATATACAGTAAATCAAATGACAGTATATGTGACACACCCATATGAAACATAAAAGATAACAAAATATTGTGAGTCCATACACAAAATATTGTGGTAGCATAAAATAAAAATAAGAAAATAAAATAAAAAGTTGCATAGTCCTATGCTAACATGGAAGCAACACTAATACAAACCACATAACCTGAATCAAGTTTTGAAACAAAAACAAGACACACGTAAACATGGCATGGTCATTGGTCACCCAAAACATAATAGACGTGGTAGTGCATCCACACATGGCTCCTAATAATAAATATACTGAACAACCCAGCTGCGTCAGGAATCTACAGTAGCATGCTCAGATCCAGGATTAATCTCCTTCAATCTGGAATTGCTTGGAACAGCAAGTTATTTACTAGTGCGAGGAAGGGGCCCCATGTGTCCTCAAATTTGGATACAGAGCCTCTCAGGGTACATCAAATTTTTTCTAATTTGATAAAGTGGAGTACATCTCTAATCCAGTGAAGATAGATTGGGGGAGCAGAGGACTTCCATTTCATCAGAATCAGACGCCTAGCTAAGAGAGTGGTAAAGGCCACCAAGTGAGCTTTGTATTTTGTCAGGAGAACCCAAAGTTCTAAGCTGCTTTCAGAGACCCATGGCGACCCCTTCCTTCCCATCAGGCTGCTGAGGGGTGAACCCTCTGAACCCTCATGATAACACAGGCTGCGGGTGAACCCTCTGAACCTACATTTCACCTTCCCAGCAGGAATACTGCTCATCTATAATGGAACAGTCTGGCATGTTAGTGTCTGACGTGGATATGTGGGTCAGCACACAGCCACTTGGGCCAGTCAGGGGGAAGTAATGTCGTCTGTGTGTGTGTGTGTGTGTGTGTGTGTGTGTGTGTGTGTGTGTGTGTGTGTGTGTGTGTGTGTGTGTGTGTGTGTGTGTGTGTGCGCGCGTCAGTGTTGTTTTTGGCAGCACATTTTTATTTTAGTTTTTAGTCATAGTCTCTTCAAATAGTTTTAGTCACATTTTAGTCACCTGGAGTGTTCTAATGTTAGTCTAGCTTTAGTCGACTATATGTCATAATCTTTGGTCGAACAAATCTACAGCTGGTTTAGTCGACTGAAATGTATTTTGGCGGGCCTTGATGCCGTCGTAATGACTGTTTTTACACTTGCTGAAAATAGCTTGTAGATCTGCTATTTTCAGCATGCAACAAATTGTAAAATGACTTATTACTGGATCTCTTGTCCACTATAGTCCCTTCCTAACATTTTAGTCTAGTTTTTATTTGTCGACGGAAATTGTCAGTATATTTAGTCTTAGTTTTAGTCACCATAGCTTAGTTTTCATTTAGTTTCCATTTAGTTTTCGTCAGTGAAAGAAAGGTAGTCGACATTCTTCATCTCAGTTTTAGTCGACGAAATCAACACTGTTTTGAGGGACTAGTGGAGAAGAGGATCCAGTAGAACTAAAAGACAAGTCATCTTTTCCCCTCACTGTATATGTATCTTTTCCCTTTTTGCTTCCTTTATGATGAATTCCTGTTCTGTTTTTTAACTACATAGAAGTGTCTATTTGTATGTCTCTAAATGTTTTGATGAATTGAACAATGTGGACCCTGTTGTAAACAAGTGTAATGCTTAATTGGGTCGTCCACTCACAGTTAACAGTCTTTGTATTGAGTTTGTGCTTGAAATGTACTGTAATTCTGCAAACTGTTAATAAATATTTCAATCAATCAATCAATCTTTATATTTGCTTGCGCTCGGGTTGGTTGCACTCTGAAAAACAGCCGATCTACAAGCTCACACAGCGCGTGGCTCACACAGCTAACGGGTCTCTACAGTACATATGGCGTGGTGTTGTGTTGTGTTGTGTTCTGCTGACCTGGGCCACGTTGAGCGTGGTGGCGACCTTCTAACGGGTCTCTACAGTACTATGGCGTGGTGTTGTGTTGTGTTCTTCTGACCTGGGCCACGTTGAGCGTGGTGGCGACCTTCTCCGACTTGGCCTCCACCGTGCGGTAGCTGAACGCCCTCTCCAGCACCGACTGTTCGATACCCAGCAGCTCACACATCTCCTTCAGGTCTGTGGAGGAGAAACCAAACAGTACGGGGTGCATTAGACATGGGTTAAGGTTAGGTTTAGGTGTGCTGCCCCGTGGGAGGTTAGGGTTAGGGTGAGGGTTTGAGTTAGGTTGTAGTTGTAGGACTAATGACTGGTCCAACCAATGACTAGTCTAAACCAAAAACTGCACCAAACAATTTACAATTTAGGCATTTATCAGACGCTCTTAATCCAGAGCGACTTACATTAAGCAAGAACAAAAGCATGGGAATACATCACATAAAAGCATTTATCATGAAACATGCGTAAGCTAAGAAAGTAACAGTGGAATATCTATATAATGACACTATACATATGAACTATACATACAGTATATAATACTATGCTATACATATGTACTATGACGTGCTATGACTACATACAATGTAATTATAGTGCTGTCTACATAACATGCTATAAGTCTGTATCAAATGCTATCTAAGTCTACAGAAATGCTATCTATCTATCCAAACAGTACGACATATTACCATTAAGTAACCTCTTGTTCAGGGTCGTGCACACATAGACACCAAAAGGTGCAGTTGTTTTCACAGACTATATCACAGATGTCTGTGAAAACAACTGCCCGTTCCAGACCACGATTTACTATGGGCGAAAGAAATGCAAAATGCCTCTCCTCTCCTTTCCATTCCATGCCATGCCGGAAAGCAGCATTCAGGAGAATTGCTTTTTTTACCCCCGAAGTTTGTTTCTAAATCCATGTCGTTGTAATACACTGCATCGCCACTAGCTAAAGGGTGCTGGGTTGCGCCCCCGGAAAATAGCTTGTAGATCTGCTATTTTTCGCTATTTTCTGCAGGATTTCAGGCCCTGCCTCTCTAACACTCGTCCATGCTCTCGTTAATAGATCACGTTAGTTAAAGATTTCAGCCACTTTCTGCCTGGCGTCACCATTTTTGGGTCAAAAAGCCAAAGCTTTCAGAAATAGCTAAAAAACAGCCGATCTACAAGCTCCCAACATGTCGCACCGCGACACATTCAGAGCTTATAGATCAGCTATTGTTTTTTAGCTACTTTTGGCATGAATAAAATATTCATGCAACGCTATTATACATTCATAGAAAATCCTATCATCTTATGCAAGGACAGCTGGTAGTTAGTGTTACAGTAATGAATAGTCAAATTTACAGCACCACATTGGTAATACGTATTACGTTATACTTTGTGCTATCCTGGGTACAAGAGGTTTGTACTTGTATTACTGCGTTACCAAATAAAATCAACCAATCAATCAGTCAGTCAATCAATCAGGTCACTCAGTAATGGTAGACAGACCGGGGAACATAATGCAGGTGGAAAGTGTCACTACAATCTGACAGCGCGGCATGATGAATGGATATTCTCACCAAACAAAGGAAACATATGCAAATGTTAATATTTGCCTGGCAGAGAAAAGCTGCGAGAGGTAATGAGGTGGTCAGTCACACTCGCACGACACATGGAGACAGTGTTTAACATCAGTGACCTTAAGGTGTTTTTGGTACAACCACCAACAGGTGGCAGCAGTGGCTCTACACACAGCAACAGATGCAGTTTAATGTGTGTGGCACATCTTATTAAAGCTACTGTTTCAGATGGACACCATGCAATATGATAACATGTCACTCCCCGTTCTCTGTCAGTCTACTGTACACTATCAAATAAAAGAACAAACACAAAGAACAATAGGGAATACGTGCAGTGATACCACTCTCTTCCCCAGCCCGGCTTCCCTCCCCCGAACACGGGTCAATAGTGTTCGTATATAGATGCTCGACAAAGCCCCGATTCACCACGGTGGATTCGAACCCACACCCTCTGTGGTGGTGGGCAGGCGCTTGACCACTGCGTCACCCGAGTGCCTGAAGTCCACTTAAACTAAGACTAGATAGGGTTTAAGTCTTGGATATAGGCCTCCACTAATCCGATCAGAACCTTACCGTTCTTGTCTTTGTCTCTGCTCCGGTCAGAAGCTTACGACCCTCTCATCCACTCTGCAGGTAGTTCGAACTACTTCCCTACTTCCCTCTGGTAGACGGTACAAAGTACCAAAAGCTAACCTTCATACCAAATGCCATTAAGGCACTAAATGATACCATGTCTCGCTAGATTTGCTGTTTTTCCAATGTATTTGCCACTGTTGCCATGAGAAAATAATTGTGTAAGTGTTGTTGCTGTTGTTGTAACTGTTTGTTTTTTACTGTTTGAGACCGAAGACGAATTTCCACACGTGGACAATAAATTAAACTAACTAACTTACCGTTCTTGTCCTTGACGCGGCTCTGCTCCGGTCAGAACCTTACCGTTCTTGTCTTGGCTCTGCTCCGGTCAGAACCTTACCGTTCTTGTCTTGGCTCTGCTCCGGTCAGAACCTTACCGTTCTTGTCTTGGCTCTGCTCCGGTCAGAACCTTACCATTCTTGTCTTGGCTCTGCTCCGGTCAGAACCTTAGCGTTCTTGTCTTGGCTCTGCTCCGATCAGAACCTTACCGTTCTTGTCTTGGCTCTGCTCCGGTCAGAACCTTACCGTTCTTGTCTTGGCTCTGCTCCGATCAGAACCTTACCGTTCTTGTCTTTGACCCGGCTCTCGTCCAGGCCGTTGCAGCGCGACTCGGGCTTGAACTCGATGTTTCCCAGCTTCAGCACGGCCGCCACCAGCTCCAGAACCGACTGGACCTCGTCCTCCATGAAGCCCACGATCTGCATGGCGTTCTGGGGGAGGGTGGGGAGAACGTGGAGGGGGTCAAACATAAGGCTCGCGTATAGCCTAGCCTTCATCTGCCCTTTGTAATGCATTTAGCCCCAGCCACGCAGGGATATTAGGGACTTCAACCCATTTTGGACTGAGGTCGATAAAAAAAAGGCTTCTAAATCCTAACATTTTTCTGAAAAACCCATGTTTCTATGTCAGCGGTGCAGTGGTGCTCAACCTTTTTCATGTCAAGGATCCCCAGAATTATCTCTATTGGGCCACGGACCCCCATCTCAAAATATGTAGTTCCAGGGACCCCCGAGATGCAAATATTTTAATGTTCGCTCTGAAATATATATTCAATGATTTGCGCCACATTTTAAGTAACTCAACATCTCGCTTATATTCACGATTTGAAAGGAGGAGCATTTGGGTAAAACATGACATATGGTATTAGTGTTATTTTTTCAATCAGAGCATGCCAAGTGCATGCCAAGTGCATGCTAAGTGCATGCCCGTGTGTGCCTTCCGTCAAGGCACCCACTTTGTGAACCCCACCCTGGGTGAGGAGGGAGGAGTGGAGTGGGGTGGGGTGGAGTCGACGCGCTGGTGGGAAAAGGTTGGACGCAGCGAGGTTCCACAGCAATGGAGGACGCTGGAAAAGTACATTTCATTGTTGTGCGTCGAATGTGATTTGTGTACATATGGAGGGATCTGTTGACACTGAAGGCGAGGCTGAGGGAAGGAAAAAAGCTATATGTTGCCGTCTTTGTCCCGGACCAAACCAGGCCCGGTACCCAGCGGAGAGTCCCATTGTTAGGCTGGGACCGGCCCGCTATTGTGTCATTGTGTCGCTGTTTGGGGGACTGCAGCTGCACAACAGGGGGGGGTCCCATGCCAATCCTGTTTCTGTAGAAGACTACAGAAACTAGGAACCACTACACCAGTGGTTCCTAAACTATTTCATGTCAAGGACCCCCCAAATTGACACTCATCAGCTCGCGGAGCACTATTTGAAAAGATATGCCCACATAAGAGAAGATTTTTACGATTCTAGCAGTGATTCTCAACCTGTTTAATGGACAGTGTACAAATGGATGGTTACATTCGTTCACTCTCTTGAGTTAGAGAACCATGAGGGTCCATTTGGTTCCAATTAAACTATCATTTAGCTGGGGATCCCCTGGAACTCCCTCAAGGACCCTTGGGGGGTCCCCGGACCCCACTCTGAGAACCACTGTTCTAGACCACTTAATTACCAAGGTTTTTACCGATCCGTTGTTCAAAAATGACTCAATGTGACACTTGTACATGAGCTATTTTTGACAAGGGGGGGAATTAGTGGAGACAGGGGGCTCCATTTTTGTCACCGCTAAACCCCTTATCCCTGCCTTTTTTTACTATTTTGAAAAACATTTTTCAATAGTTCAACTAGCCAATATCCATTGACACGTTGTGAGCTTGTAGACTGGGCCATTTTAACTATTCAAAAAAGCTTTTCAAATAGTAAAAAAAAAAAGGCAAAGAAGTTTAGGGATAAGGGCTTTAGCAGTGTGACGAAAATAGTACCCTTAATAAGTGGGTTTAGGAGAGATAGGGTCGTAGGTCAACGATATCACACAGCAGGTCTGTGTGATCACAGTCAACACGGACAGGAAGGAGACACCACTGCATACGAATAAAATGGCACAGCACAGGAAGTAATGTCCCATAATCCTCCCGCGTGTGTGTGTGTGTACACTGTGTGTGTGTGTGTGTGTGTCACTGGCTCGCTGCCACCGTTTTACGCACAAAGTTAAACAATGGAAGACGATACATTGGGTTCATGGGGGGTTGTTGTCGGCAGTGGAAATCCCCCTTCCCTGATAGCCATGCAGCCCACACACACACACACACACACACACACACACACACACACACACACACACACACACACACACACACACACACACACACACACACACACACACACACACACACACACACACACACACACACACACACACACACACACACACACACACACACACACACACACAGGCAGCTAGTTCAAAGTGCAGCCATGTTATCATGCAACATGTGCACATAAGACAAGCCCCCACTCTTCAGGTGTTTAAATCACGCCTCAAGACATATTTTTATTCTTTGGTTTTTCTAAGCATAGTATGAGCTTTGGATGTTGAAAGTGACACTGTGTACTGTATGTTGTTTGTTTTTAAATTAAGTTGTGATTTTTATTATTTTATTGTAAAGCACTTTGGTACAACTTGTTGTTAAAATAAATATGGTATGGTATGGTGGAGAGAGAGGACACCGACATTTAAAGTTCTGGTCGGATGGCTGTCTGGGAGGCAACAGGTGATCGGGGACCAGAAAGGAACGCCCAAATATAGTGAAAGTGGACATGACGTAATCCTGCCTCCCGTTTGGTTACGTTGAGGAGATATGGAAGAGATTACGCTGCCTCACACACACTTTTGTCGGTTGACGTTAACACATTTTGTAAGCATTATGTTATACAGTACTTAGCTATTGAAAAATAGCAGATCTACAAGCTCATAACGCGCCACCGAGTGGTTCACTACGAGCTTGTAGGTCTGCTATTTTTGAAAAATCGTGAAAATGTGACTAAAATCTTTGAATATATATTCTTTCAGAGTTTCAGTTTTTAACTCAAATCTTTGCTTCTGGGGGGAGGGTCCCTGGAACAACATATTTCAGATGGGGGTCGGAGGCATATTACATATAAGCTTTGGGGTCCTTGACATGAAACCACTGATATAGAAACATGAGGTTTTTCAGATTATTTTTTTAATTTCGATGTCAGGCCAAAATGTGCTAACACAGAGGTTCTCAAAGTGGGCTGTACAGGGACAGGGACAGATGGGGATTTGTGGCCAAAATAATAATCTGGGCCTTCGTGACAATGTTTGAGAACAAAGTGTCACTGGAGAGAGAGAGGCAGTGACAGCTAGCCTCCCCTCTCAGATTACGTTTCATTTATCGGTAAGTAGAGGTGGGGGGGGGGGGGGGGGGGGGCATCAGCTGGGAGGGTTGTCAGCTGACGGGACACACCTGGGCAGATAACCCGAGGCCACCACGTTTTTGTTCAGAGTTCAGAGTTATTTCTCTCTCTCTCTGTCTCTTTGTTTGTACCCCTGGCCTCTTTACCCAGACGGGGTGTGTGTGTGTGTGTGTGTGTGTGTGTGTGTGTGTGTGTGTGTGTGTGTGTGTGAGAGAGAGTGTGAGTGTGTGAGTGTGTGTGTGTGAGTGTGTGTGTGTGTGTGTGTGAACCTATTTTGACCCGAGATCAGATTCTAAAAATGTCTTCTACATCCTGACAGTTTTATGAAAAAGCTATGTTTCCATGTCAGTCGTTCTTCGATTTTTCAAAAATAGCAGAGCTTGTAGATTTGCTATTTTTCAATAGCTAAAGCATAACATAATGCTTTAGCATTATGGTTCAAGCCCATTAATTAGGATTCGAGTGCCAACCCTAACGAGTGAAGGTTCGAACCCCCAATGTTCGGGGACAGCCTTAGTGTGTGCGTGTGTGTGTGTGTGTGTATGTGTGTATGTATGTATGTATGTATGTATGTATGTATGTATGTGTGTGTGTGTGTGTGTGTGTGTGTGTGTGTGTGTGTGTGTGTGTGTGTGTGTGTGTGTGTGTGTGTGTGTGTGTGTGTGTGTGTGTGTGTGTGTGTGTGTGTGTGTGTGTGTGTGTGTGTGTGTGTGTGTGTGTGTGTGTGTGTGTGTGTGTGTGTGTGTCTCACCCTGACTGTCCTGAAGTTGGCTGCGTCATCCAGACCGTTGACCGTAGCAGAGTCCAGACTCAGGTAGTTGTACTTGCTGAAGTCTCTGTCCAGCTTCAACTTTTCTGTTTGTCACCAAAGAAATAAATAAAATAGTCAATTAATAAATGATGAACTATAATCATGAACCATGTATCCTGCACGCAGTTCATAATATTTTTAAGGATGGAATTTTAGTAAAGGGAAATCAACTTATAGACCTGTATATTCAGTGATTTCACTTAATTCAAATCATTTTTTAAATATAATTAAAAAGGCTGCTCACGTTTTCAATAATAATAATAAACACTGTTGGAGCTAAAGGCTGTGTGCGGACTTCTCCCCTAAAACACTCAACAATTAACGGCATATGAGTGTTATGTGGGTATAGTACTATACTAAACAAAAGAAAAATATATATAATAATTTAAAAGCTTTATATATATCACCAGGGCTGTCCAATATTACAATGTTGCATCTGCTTTTGAATTTGAATCCTCAAAAAATGAACAGTATTGGACATGTGAGGTTTCCACCACAGACAGACTGTTCTGTGCTGCTGTGGGCTTCACTCTGACAGATCGACTGGTTCCTTTTAAAAGCCCCGGTCGTACTGTAATGTACTGTACGTATCCGGTGTCAGTAAAATCCATTCCTCCCCCCCGCCCACTGCATGCGTTGGATTTCATTAGGAGTTGCATTAACTACAGTGGAAATGGAGGCGACCTCTGATGCGTCTGGCACTGTGATGCATTAACCCATCCTGGGCGGGAACCCCCGAGTGCCGTGCTACGAGCTTGTAGGTCTGCTAATCGTGAAAATGTGGAATATATATTCTTTCAGAGTTTCAGTTTTTAACTCAAATCTTTGCTTTAGGGGTCCCTGGAACAACATGTTTTCAGATGGGGGTCGGAGGCCAAATACATATAATTTTTGGGGTCCTTGACATGAAATAGTTGGAGCACCACTGACATAGAAACTTTAGGTTTTTCAGAAAACTGTCATGATTTAGAAGACATTTTGTAGAATCGACCTCAGGCCTAAATGGGTTAAAGCCGATGACCATTAACGTTGTGTTCCTGTTGTCCTCCTGGGTTGATGTGCAAAGACAATCAATGCTCCCGTTCTGCAGTGGACACTAGAATCCCAGGGAACAGGTTCCACTGGCTTTCATTCGGACTAGCTTGTTATTCGGGTGGGGCAAACATAATCCTTTGCTGTCGTAGTGGACAGCAGAGCCTGTAGCTTGCATTGAGAGCTACGCCAATGAGGGGGCAGAAAACAGCACCACCTTCATGTAACACGAAATATAGTGACAAAACGCCCATAGACTCCAGTGCATTCCATAAAACGTAATTCCGGTTCAGGGCTTTGTCACTGTGTGTGTGTGTGTGTGTGTGTGTGTGTGTGTGTGTGTGTGTGTGTGTGGATTCTGTGGAAGCCCTGGCCCAATGAAGTGAACGGAGATGAACGCATTCTCCTTAAATGGCTCTGGTGGACAGTAACTACGGTAAGTATATTTACTTAAGTGCTGTTCTCATGGAGTATTTGTTTATTCGTTTTGTTTGCGAGCTGACGACTTACAATCAGCTACTACTATTAAATATTGTACCTTTGACTGCACTTAAGCCCCATTTCAAATATAGTGAAAATAGCATAGCATACAGAATACCGGTAGAATATTTTCTTTTTTCTATAAATTTCAGATAATTTCTGACAATTTCTGAAAATGTACTCTGTAATGTGCACTTTTGAATACAAGTATAAACTTGACTAAATTGCCCACCACTGCTCATTAGTACAAAGTCTTATATAATAAACCAAAGTGTGATGTGATTCTATTCGGTGCATGTTGTTAATGTTTCATTAAGTCTTACTCAGCGTGTCATCTGAGGCCCCGGACAGCAGCTGGTAGAACACGTGGAAGTTCCTCTCTCCTCTGGGCTGCTTCACCACGCGAGACTTCTCCAGGAGGTCTGTGGAGAGACAGAGGAGGAGGATGGACAATATGAGACATAAGAGACTTCTCCAGGAGGTCTGTGGAGAGACAGAGGAGGAGGATGGACAATATGAGACATAAGAGACTTCTCCAGGAGGTCTGTGGAGAGACAGAGGAGGAGGATGGACAATATGAGACATAAGAGACATCTCCAGGAGGTCTGTGGAGAGACAGAGGAGGAGGAGGATGGACAATATGAGACATGAGAGACTTCTCCAGGAGGTCTGTGGAGAGACAGAGGAGGAGGATGGACAATATGAGACATGAGAGACTTCTCCAGGAGGTCTGTGGATAGAGAGAGAGGAGGAGGATGGACAATATGAGATATAAGAGACTTCTCCAGGAGGTCTGTGGATAGAGAGAGAGGAGGAGGATGGACAATATGAGATATAAGAGACTTCTCCAGGAGGTCTGTGGAGAGAGAGAGGAGGAGGATGGACAATATGAGACATAAGAGACTTCTCCAGGAGGTCTGAGGAGAGGAGAGTAGGATGACAACAAGGTCAACGGTTCATTCATTCATACATTGGGAGGTGAAGCGGCGAACAGTCGACGCCAGCGTCCTCACTTCCCTACATTCACACACCGACGGTGGCGAGCTCACACCGACCCACTCATTGGAGGCAATGTGGGGTTCAGTGTCTTGCCCAAGGACACTTCCACATGTGGACAGGAGGAGGAGCCGGGATTCGAACCTCAGATCCACGGATCATTGGACGACCTGCTCTACCTCCTGAGCCACAGTCGTCCCCAATTAGTAGGATGACAACACGAAGAGAGTAGGATGACAACAAGAAGAGAGGGTGACAGGGAGAAGAGAGGAAGACAAGACGAATAGTGGAGGGTGACAACAAGGGGAACTATGAGACATGCTCGCTGACAATATAAAACCAATGTGTTCCTACTTCCTATACCCAACAATAAGCTCGGGTTCAGGAAATATAAAAATCTGGTGACTCGGCAAGGTGGCCTTGGGTAGAGAGTTCCCTTCCCAGCAGCCCATCTGGAGTTGGGATGGGCAAACTTTGAAGTTGCTAAGACAACCGAGTTCGTAAACACATGTGGCACTGGCTACACAGTAGCGTGCGTGTGCGTGTGCGTGTGTGTGTGTGTGTGTGCGCATGCGTGCGTGGCATGCACACGCCCCGCCGTGTATGGGTACCGGGGCGTGACATGAGAAATCTTTTGAGGAAGAGATCAAACGCCTGCTTCTTCTTCTGCTGCCACGGCCGACTAAGCACGACCACCAAACCTGAAGGGAAAAGGCTCCATTCCATCCACAACAAAGGAAACTTCACCGTGGTCAAATTAAGAGCCACTTCTAATAGCGGAAGCAGATATTTATTTTGTTCTTGTACAGTGTTGTTGTCTAGGACAAAAAGGCTCAATTACTGGAGTTAGAAAAACGAACTGGCTTATGGCCAGCCCTAATTAACAGTGTATTGTGCCTTCTGCCTGCACTATTCATAATGTTTAATTAGTCATTTTTAATGCCAATAGAAAAATCCGTGACATACACACTATATCTCATTTTAACACGGCAATCCTATAGTATTATACCCAGTCCTGATGGTGGCGGTAACTTTAGGCAGCGGTGGCCGAATGGTTTGCGGAGCGGTCTTGATACCGGAAGGTCGCTATAGTTCGTATCCCCGGACCGGCACGTTAAAATGACCACCGCTGAAGTGCCCTAGGACAAGGCATTGAACCTCTACCATGAAATGTTCTATGAGCAGGGCCTGGCTGTAAACAAGTTATTGAGCTTAGTCCAGTTACCCTGGGTAAACATAGTACCTTTCCTTTCCTTTCACCATTATGCCGATTTTGACCAAATAGAGCGAATCTGGCGATATCACTTCCGGTTCAACGGATCACAAGAGCTTTTCACGGTGTTGTGTTGTCAGATGTCCCGGGAGATGCTAAGCTATCATCGTTTATTTTAATAACCAAGTCAAATTAAGCTCTATTAAATCAAGCCCCAAAGATGGCATTTTACGCAGCGATGCACATAAAGACCACACGCGTGTGTGTGTGTGTGTGTGTGTGTGTGTGCAGCAGCAGTGTCACAGAAAAGGCCTCGAGGAGGAACATGCCAGCTCATCATAAATAATACACTGGCTTTCAGTTTGAGCACCGTTTCCCCCTCTCCCTTTCACTTGTTCCTATATTATCTGCTACTTTGGAAACTTTGTGAAGAGCACCAAACACACAACATCCTATAAAGATGCAGGAAGTGGTGGAGTGGAGAGGGGAGGGGGGCCGTGTTTAAAGAATGTTCAGAGAGACATTCTCCCCCCCGAGGGGCTTTTTTCTGAAGCGACCTTCCACCTTTTGTACAACTCTACAAAAACCACTTCAGGGCTTCTTGTTATTGCTTTGCAGCGGACCAGAGGAGAGCTACAGTAGATTTTATTTTACTGTAAAGCATCCTGAACGGTATTTCTGGCTCGCTGATGCCCAGGATAATGCTCCTTTGAGATAAGCAAACATACATTAAAGTAGCGATGCGGGTACGGAGGATGGGGAGGGGGGCGTACGGGGGGGACGTATCCTGCATGTGAGTTGTTGTTTTGACTAGGATTTAATGAGCACTAACGAACGGGCTTCGGCTTGTTTGGCTGCTTGAATACTCGTCTCCTAAACGCCACACTATCATTACTCTACCAGAACTACTGAGCACTGGGTTCGTCTGAATCAGACTCCTCTCTATCTCTCTCTCTCTCTGTCTGTCTATCTCTCTCTGTCTATCTCTCCATCTACTAGTGGAATCATTGTTGCTTGCTTATAGGCTTCAGAGAGGCCAATTGTCTCCAAGAACATCCACACTGGTGTGTCGACATGTTTAATGTATTGTCTTGTCTATGTACTGTATTTATTGTGTTGTGTGCCCGAGGACCCCCTCTAAAAGGAGATGATACATCTCAAGGGGCTATCCTGAGTATCCTCTAAAGGAAATAGAATTTCAATATATATATATATATATATCTGTGCTGCAGCCAGACAGTCCCCAAACTGAGGCAGTGTCCGTCAGCGGCACGGAGAAATCACACTCCAGAAGAAAATTAACAGACGGACAGACAGACAGACACAGAAAGATGGAAAGACAGACAGACAGACAGACACAGAAAGATGGAAAGGCAGACAGACAGGACAGACAGACAGACAGACAGAGCCTGGGAGATGAACAGAGGTACGCTTGCGTGTCAGACATCCAGTCTCTCTCTCTCTCTGTCTCTGTCTCTCTGTCTCTCTCTCTCTGTGTCTCTCTCTCTCTCTCTCTCTGTCTCATTGTTTCCGTGACCTCTGGTACAGACGTTTGCACAGACACAACAATGTGAAGATAAAAGCCAAACCAAAAAGCATTCAATAAAAAAAGGTGTCGCTGCCTCAGCCTGGCCTGGAAAGAGAAAGGAGAGGACGAGGAGGACAGAGCAGACATTGTTCCGCCTGGGAAACAAACATCACAGGTTGAGGTGAACGCCACCCAATGCCTTTCCTCCCCCCCCCTCCCCCTCCCCTTTATGTGTTGTTATGAAACAAAGGAAAGAAAAGATGCACGGTCACAACAATGAACCATGACCAAAATAAATAGATAAATCTGTAGTGTTGCAGTGCTTTGTACAGTGCTGTGGTCTGCACAGCACATTGACCGTTAATTGATGGTACACCAGCACTGGCACGCCAATAATGAGTGACCTGGTCACAGCAGCATGTGTCGTGTGTGTTCTGGGTGTGTGTGTGTGTGTGAGTGTGTCTGTGTGACAAAGTCACAGCCAGGTCAAACTGGACACTATAACTGGACTAAATTATTTTCGCTCCTATGCCAACAAAATGTGGAACGCCCTACCAACTGTCATTAAGACATGCAAATCCCTTGACTCCTTCAAAACCACTCTCAAAGGGCACCTACGGACGGACGGCTGCAATTCGAAACTGGCCCCCGTAAAATCTGAATCCCCCCACCGCCCCCCCCTTTTCCCCTCACTGTATGTGTTTCTTTTCCCTTTTCATCTCCTTTATGATGAATTCCCGTTCAGTTCTTTGACTATAGAGAAGTGTCTATTTGTACGTCTCTAAATGTTTTGATGAATTGAACAAGGTGGACCCTAAACAAGTGTAATGTGTTAATTGGGGTCGTCCACTCACACTTAACAGTCTTTGTATTGAGTTTGTGCTTGAAATGTACTGTAATTCTGCAAACTGTTAATAAATATTTCAACCAATCAATCAATGTCAGTAGGAGACCCCAGGGTCAGAACACGAGAAGGGGTGACGTTTAAGCCGCCACTGTATTTGTCAGATGAGCGTACGTACGTGCGTGTGTGTGTGTGTGTGTGTGTGTGCGCGCGCGCTCTTATGTATATCGCCACTGTTGGGACGCCTCTCCATAGTCTAACTTTTTGTGTTTCTTTTGTAAATTAATGTCCACAAAAGTATCAAAAGTAGCAGATCTGCTAAAAGGGATTTGTTGCAAAGAAAACCCCCTGTCAACTAAAACACTGTACAGAAGGTTGAAGAGACGATTGAAGAAATGATTAAACAGGACACAGTATTCCATAAAGAAAAAGGGGACATTCCTAGTCTTGATGATACTCACAGTTGCTAATAACTCCACCCAGAGGATCGCCTTTGAAGTCGAACTCGATATCCATGTACTTCCCCTGTGTGTGGAAGCAGAGACATGGCTGTTAGAGAGACCGACACGCCCCCCACCCACCACCCCACCGATTCATCACACATGAACAGAGAACAGGGAGAAACACTGACTGACTGACGGCATCATTTAGGCTAAACCAATGACCTTTTCTCCTCCTAGCCTCGGGGGCCGTTGTCGACAACACAGACTAAATAAGATAATGGAGGACCAAAGGGATTCACCCACAGCACAGTAGCCCGTGTGTGCCGAGTCTGACGGCGTTGACACAAAGCTTCAAGGTCTTCAGTGCCGTCAGCTGGTTGTCTCAGCCAACCCGCCACTTTTGATGCTTACAGTATGCACCGTCCCAGCAATCTGTGCCTGATACGGCAGTGGTGCCAGATTACCGTACATACATGTATACACAGGAGCATTACCTCCTTATCAGGTGCTTAAGAAAGCCAAGTCCATTTGTACGGACAACTCCCATCCCCTCAGCTCTGAGTTCAAGCTGCGTCCCTCTGGCATTCGCCTATAAAGTTCCAGGGGCCAAAAGCAACAGGTATAAGTTCTCCTTCGTGCCTGTAGCTATCAAGGCTCTAAATGCCGATAGAAGGAGGTAAATTGTATTTGTATTAATTGTATAATTTTTTTTATACAACTTTCTGGAAAAGTTATGAATTATAATGTTATACACTGATACCTTGAACTGCCATCCTGTTTTAAATGTTTTATGTGTACTATATGTGCCTTTTTGCTGTGTTTTTGTGTTTCATGTTATACCTGCCTGTGTTTATGCCTTGCTGTAAACCAAATCGCCACCACGGGGACAAACAAATAAATGAACCTGAACCTTTAATCCTCCCGACACTAAAACATATCGTCATTACGTCACCATCGAAAACCCAATTACACTCTGGCATTGGGTCCTCTTTAATCCACATATTTCTTACGTCATCATTGAGAGCTAGTTATACATTATACACACCATGTAATCTGGTCCAGCAAATCAGGCACAATTTGCTGGGACGGTGCATACGCATCAAAAGTGGCGGGTTGTTTGGCTGGGACGGTGCATACGAGTCCCGGAGCGAAACTATATTACTTGCGCGCTCTGCTTATAACGGGGGACCGAAGGGATTCACCCACAGCACAGTAGCCTGTGTGCGCCGACGGCGTTGACACAAAGCTTCAAGGTCTTTATAGCGCCGTGGGCTGGTTGTCTCGGTCTCCACACGCAGGACCAGAGTCTCTGCACGCTCACCTCGTTGGAAGGAACACGAGCTTCGGGAGAGTCAATAAAAGAAAGGAAAAAAATAAGGTTCCTTCCTTCCCCCCCAAACCCTCTGTAAAAAGAGTTCACTGAACTCCAGGCAAACAGACGGATTCATAAAGCGAGCTGCCAATCACAAACAGCAGCGCTATGAAGTAACGGGATTCTGTGTAGAGGAAATGACTTCTTTATTTTCCTCTCCTCTCCCCTCCCCTCCCTCCCCTCCCCTCCCCTCCCCTCCCCTCCCCTCCCCTCTCTCCTCCCCTCTCTCCTCTCTGCTAAAACAAAACAAACCAAACCAAACCATCTCGCGGAGGTTTAGAACAGTGAGTTCTGTGTGTCTGAGACCAACATAGGTCTTGTGCTGTGCCATGTGTTGTGAGCAGAGGCTTGTAGATTTTGCCATTATATTTTTTGCTTTAAGCCCAAATATGAAGCTACATTATGGTTTCAGTCCATGTGGCACACAATGGAAATGCACAGCGGTTGTTGTATGCTCAGTGTGTCTACACTGTAATTGAATTTGATTTAGGATCCCAGCAACAATGTGGAGTTTAAAAGTTAAACGCAGCAGAGGGTTTCGAGGGAAGATATTCCCCCCAAAAAAATGTTATGAAGTAATGTGACAGATGACATCATGGAGGAATCTAACACTTAAGGCCAATTCATACTCCTATTTTACCGCTGTTTCGGCGCTGTAGTGCCGAAATGATTTCGGCTCGTCAGAAATGTTCAGTAGCACCGAAGAGCCGACTTTAGGACGTTACACACCGGTTCGGCGAACAGAGTTTTATTCGGCTCTAAAATAAGAGTAGGAATCAGCCCCAACACTGGACAACTGGCCAGCCTGAGAAAGCGTGCATGAGATAAAAAACATTAAAAAAAGAACGTGCCGTTTGCCAAAACCTAGTTCCATATCTCAGACTAAAAGCCATCCCACAGAGACGGAGACTGAATCATTCATCTCATAGACATTATAAAAAATAGATGCCTCGCTGGCCGTTGCAGTTCATTGGAGCGGAAGTGCAGCTGAAGGCTTCAGGCATGACAATACATTACAATTCAAAACAAGACAAACAAACAACATAGTGTCTATGATTCATCTGATGGTTGTCTGGTTGCTTCCATCATGTTTCCTGGGTTCAGTCATCCTCACGGGCAGCAGGATGTGGAGGGTTTAGAACACCAGGGTGCTCCTCTGAGCACAAGGAACCAGAAGACACATAAGGTGTTCTGCAGAAGAGTTTGAGTTATTTCTCTCTCAGATCAGGAGGGTGTTGATGACCAAAACACAACTCTTCTGAAATTCAATTCAAATAAAATTTGAAATTATTGTGCCAGTTTAACCTTTTTTATCATCATCATCATCATTAATTTATGTATCAATCCATCATTGAAATCGACTAGTATGATTAACCCATTTTGGCCGAGAACCCCTTTTGGTGTTAGCATTATGTTATGCTTTAGCTATTGAAAAATAGCAGATGTACAAGCTCATAGCGCGCCACCGAGTGGCGCGCTACGAGCTTGTAGGTCTGCTATTTTTGAAAAATCGAAGAATATCTGACATAGAAACATAGCTTTTTCAGAAAACTACTGTCAGGATGTAGAAGACATTTTTAGAATCTGATCTCAGGTCAAAAATAAATGGGGTTAACTGTTGGACACTTCAGGAGCTCTTTGAGAATCACTCCTTCCTCTCTGGAAAACAAGCTGGGAGGAGTGGGACCTCCTGGCTTCCCTAAATACGGTTGCACTGTATCTCGGAGGAGGCCAGCGGAACACATCTGGTTGTGGTTGCCAGAGCGGTACTATAAAGGAATGATTTATACTTGGTTGTGCGTGGGTGTCGCGCACACATACAGCTGATCTGCTAGTCTCCCAACGCGTTGCAACACCGCGCGCCGTCAGCTTGTAGATCTACGCGTTTATTTTGGAAGCACGACGACACCAACCCGGTGCACGACCACTTTGAAATCTGGCTCCTCAGTCGACCGTCTTGGGTTTCATCTCTGGAGACGTGCGCTACGCTCTGGAGCTGACACTCCTTTGGCGGTGTGTGTGTGTGTGTGTGTGTGTGTGTGTGTGTGTGAGACTATACTTGTGAGGACCAAACGTCTTTATGCTATATGTTGCGTGCCAGTGTCATGCCCTGAGAAATGTCTGATCTATAAGCTCACATAATCTTTATCTATAAGCTTGATCTGCTATTTTCTATACGGCTTTAGGCTTACGGTTAAACATGGTAAAGATGGGCCCCGGGCGGGAGGCTGGCGTGTATACCCGTCTGGCCACCGTGGCTGGTAATAATCCAGTCTGGCGGCAGTGTGCCGTGTGCCGCGGGTTCGACTCCCCGATCCCGACGGCCTTTACTGCATGTCACCCCCGGCCTCCATCCATCTCGCCAAAATGGCAAAATGCATTGCAAATGTCATTCATAAAATCGCTGTCGTAAAATGATTTATGTTCTCAGAAGTATAGTAATAGAAACGTGTGTGTGTGTGTGTGTGCGTGCTCTATAATGCATCCAGATGGAGAGACCTGAAAGAAGGGATGACAGCTTGGGGAAAG